>NW_024066258.1:0-255954 GCF_014898535.1 Botrytis deweyae
AAACTGTCTTATTATTAAACTAAAAGTTATACTATTTAAATATATCTACTATACTAGTTACATAAGCTACGCTACTAGAGCCTAGCCACCATGCTACCTGCTACAAATAGATTCTATTTTTATTAAAAAAAGATTTAATAAAATATTTATATTAATTATATTGATATTGAGTTTTAAAAATACTAAATAACTATAAATTTGAGTAAAGAATTTATTTAAATTTAAGGTCGATATTTATTCAAAACGATATCGAGTAATTATCCTCGATAAACTCGGAATCTACTTAACTACATCTGGCCTAGTTTCAGAGCCTCACCCTACAAAATAAAAAAGTAGAAAAAAAGTCGAATTTCAATAAGTCCGACTAGAGAGATCGATAATATACTAGACTAGATCTAATTAAGTAGATTTCGAGTTTATCGAGTTTACTTAATATTATTTGAATAAATATCAATCTTAAAATCTAGTCGAGTTTCTTATTTAAAAGAAGTCTTTATAGAATAAAAATTCCTTTTAAATAAAACTTTTTAGGAGATTAATCTTAGATATTTAAAGCCTAAAAATAAGCGATTTTTTATTATATACTTTTAATATTAGGATTAATTCACTTTACTACTAACCTATAAAAGTATAGAGTATTCTGAATATATTCGGAATAGTGGATCTACTATATATATTCTATTAGATAGTCGCTTCCTAATACTCATCCTCGTCTTATATAAACCTATCCGGTATACGCTAATCAGAAAGGAGCTAGTTTCCTATAAATATAGGTCTTTATAAATATAGAAATAGCTAGAAGTGTATATAGCTGTAGCTGAACTAATTATTGAGATTAAATTCAAAGTACGATTATCCTCGTTCAGATTTATCGAATAAGAAGCTTAGAATAAGATACTCTTATATTTAAAATATAATATTAGGGTTAATTCACTTTATTACTAACCTATAAAAGCGTAGAGTATTCCGAATATATTTGGAATAGTAGATCTACTATATATACTCTATCAGATAATTACTCCCTAATATTTAATATTTTGATTCTCTTAATAACTTAATACTTATATCGAAATATTATAATTTAAAGATATTTATAAGAAATTCAATTAAATATATTATTTTTATATAAAAATAATATAATAATATATCTTTTTATATATATATATACATATAGTTCTATATTCATATAGTATACTGGGAGCGAATTACAGGATCACATGACCAAGTCACATGATCATATCACGTGATCGTCGCTTAAGGCCCTTAGCCTAGAACGGCCGGAAAACCGATTCTTTATTAGCTCTTTCAACTTATATATAACTAGGTTAACGTAATTATAATAAAATCGAATAAGGAATAAGAAAGAAGAGCTTTATTTAATAAAATAGTCGAAAAAGAAAGAGATCTATAAAGGTAGAAAGCTAGATTGATAGGAAAAAGTATAAAATAAAACCTTTCCCCCTCGAATATAGAATAAGAAAAAAGGAATATTATATACTATTTTATAAAAATCACGTATTTCAAAGCTATTTAGTTATTAATACGAGTCAGCTTCTCATAATAGACTAATACTAGTCTAATCTCTCTTATATTCTATATATATATTATATACTTATATACTAGCTTATAACCTACGATAATATATATATATATATAGAAATTTGTATCTTAAATATTTATAATTGAGATAATTTCGAATTTTGAAATAAGTAACTTTTAATAGATTTTGATATAATATACACTAGCTAAACTAATGTCGGCATTCATTTAAAATAACACCGAGTATACGGTAGTGCATTGGCACTAGCGGCTGCTAGAACTGATAAATCAATATCTACGAAGTGATGGAAACTTGTGGGTACCTACATTACTCGAGTACTGTACTATTACTACCTACTTTCTGATCGATTTCAAGCATTCCTCGTTGCACACAGTTGTTTCGTATGAGAACAAACATCAGATTTCGCTTTATTCATTACCACTATATCCTTACAACTTCACGATAACCCAGTTCAGCTTCCACTTCAATCTCGACGAGAAATTCGTCCCCAATTACCCCTGATACCACCAATGTATTTGACGGTCTGATTCCCACGCACTTAAAAGCCCAGCCATGTGCAAGACTGACCGCTTCGACGTCCTCCTCCTTTTGTAAGAATATGCTGGTTCGCACAACATCGGACAAGTCTCCCCCCAGAGCTTTTATGGCACGCGCAACGATATCTAGGATTGCCACGGTCTGGCTACGCGCGCTTTTTCCACCTAGCGCTGGAATGCTTGAGACTGGAGAATTTGCTGTGGTCCCTGATACGCGAATGGTGTTGCCTGTTCTGACCGCTCGACAATAACTCTGTGAAAAGGATATTAGTGACCTTTCTAATACATCCGGGGTAAGAACATACTGCAATGGGCTCCCAGTGGCTGCCTGAAGAATATTCGACGCGAGCTCCACCAGCGATAGCTTTGGCGATCTTCAAATCATGATCTGTCTCTTCAAGGTGATCGCTAAGATCACCTTTGGCTGTGAGAAATGGTGGTCGTCGATATTCATCACCGCAGTCTCCTGGTATATCCGAAAGGCCCTCCTGTGCTTTTGCTATCAAAGCCCTGTCTTCTGCATCTAATGCAAAACTAAAAGCCTCAAGATTGCTCACTGTATACTTGTCTGAAGTACTTGATAGCCTAGATCCGACAATCACAGCACTTACAGCAGGTAGGTCCAGAACGTGTCGTGTTGCAACGGCAGAAATACCAACTCCGTGTTTTTTGGCAACCGTGGAAAGTGCTTGAAGCACAACTTGATATGATGACCATCCTCCAGCCGCATTAATAAATCGCAGATATTTTCTCAGACTCCAGTTCAATTCTGTTTCATCCTTTGGTTCTTCAACCCCAAGCCACTTTTCACTAAGATACCCCCCGAGAAGTGTTCCATATGCCAAGATACCAACATCATATTCAGTACATACTGATGCAAGTCGACCGCGAACATGACGTCGATCAATAACGGAGCACGATACCTGATTGGTTGCAATTTTGAATCCCGTATTGATCAAAAGTTCGAGATGTGCCGCATCTGTGTTTGTCATTCCAATCATTCCAATTTTTCCCTGTTTTTGTAAAGTTCGCAAGTGCTCAAGATTTCGAATGTAACCATCATCCGTATAGTCCCACGCATGATCTAATCTGAATTAGTTTTCTTCAAGGAAATTCTTTGACTTTCTTACATTGCATCAATTCAATTTTTTCTTGCTTCATCCTCTCCAATGCAAGATCCACAGCCTTTTCCGCATTTTCGAAGCTGGTAACTCCGTTTTCTGGTGGGCACCATTTTGTGAAAGCTATCATTTTCTTCGTCGATGTCAAATTGTGCTGACCCATAACCAGTTCTATCTGGGTCAGTAACCCAAGACTCTTGGAGACAAGGACAACTCACCTGCGTCGCCATAATGATCAGCCATGTCAAAACAGTCCAATCCTGCTTCAATTCTTATTTAGCAATTAGTGATTAAGTAAAAATTAGTTATGACTTTGCGATTCTCACAATGGTTCCATCGCTTTGGCCGCTGCTTCCACATCTACATTTTGATCATGTCCTCCAGCTAGCTGCCATAATCCCGATACCATACGGGGTATATCAAGAGAACCACCAATCAGGGCCCGCTCAGGTTCAAATGATTTGTTATTCGCCATGATCTTGAAATATCTCTGCAGAGTATGAATGTGGTAATTGAAAATTTCTACTGGAATTTGGGGATTAGATTGATATATATGAATGTATGTCCAGTACGCCTTTGCGGAGACATACCTGTTTCCTCGGTAACCATACGATTACCATCAAATATGCAATGCAATTCAGATCAAAAGATCCCCTTACGCCCTATCGGATATCCCGCAGATCTAAGAAGTCTAACCGCGACTATTATATCTCCGCATCCGTTTCCGTATCCGTCTCCTTAGAACGCCGAGATAAGATTTTATCTTATTGTCTTCCCCAATTGAGAACTATTCAATCGAATTGAATGGGTGTAGCTGTGAGGAACCAATTGATAGTTATCTATGCAAAGTTCATGATAAGAAGTGGCGCTAAAGTTCGTGGAGTCCCTGCAAAAATGGGGTCTGCGGGTGAACTCCACCCTTGATTGTTTGCGATACCGCCAATACGATATTTCCATTTGATACGTATATAATGAGGGGTAATAGAGGTAAAAGGTATTACATTTGTTGTTGAGTGACATTCTTATTTGTTTTTGATTTCTTGATAAAATATGGTTACCAGCACCGGAAAACTCACCGGTAAGGATGAAATCACCAATTTAGATATCCAAACTGCGGGAGATGTCGATTCGTTGAAACATGGTGAAGTCGCCGTGGGTAATTGGGGGTCCGAGACGAAAAGAGAATTCAAATCAAGACATCTTAGTATGCTTGCTGTGGGAGGAACTATAGGGTATGTCTCTCAATTCTTTCGATTCTTTCCTGGTATTTGGATACTAGATGACGTCTGAATGTTGCCATAATCTGCATTGAAAACTTCGTCTCATCATGGTCATCTTCTCTTGTTTTTGGTTGATATCACCACCGATTTAGACGCAAATTTTGAGTCCCTAATAGGCATTGGACTTACAATTGCAATTGCCCATTTAAATTCCATTGGATTTCTGACGCGTGGTTACACGTTTATTTTAATTTCATGACATTAGATTCACCAGATTCATCACGTATCTTTATGTATACCTAGCTAATAAACTGTCTCAAGTACTGGACTTTTTCTCATCTCTGGAGCTACCATATCAACGGCTGGACCTGTTGGAGCTGTGATTTCGTTTATTATATCTGGTATATTTGTGTATTTGGTTGTGGCTACTGTAAGTTTCGACATTAGTCATCCTTTTTCCGGCGAAGCTCGAGTTAAAGCCATAGAATCCAATGATCAATCACGAAATAGATTGGTGAAATCGCGACCATATTTCCAGTTTCTGGATCATTCGCAGCGTTCGGCGACAGATTCTTTGACCCGGCTCTTGGCTTTGCTCAAGGATGGTCTTATTGGTTTCTTTGGGTTCTTACTTTACCGGCAGAACTATCTTCAGCAGGCATTATCATAAGCTATTGGCTACCAGATATTGGGACTTGGGTATGGGCTTTGGTATTTCTTATTGTGATCGTTGGTAGGTTATCTTTTTGAAAAATGGTGTCTTATTCACGTGTCTAACCTTTCAGTTATCAATCTCTTTGGAGTTCGATGGTTTGGAGAAGCAGAGTTCTTCTTCAGTTTCTTGAAAGTTCTCGTTGTAATCATCTTTATCATTGTCGGCTTGGTCCTCAACGGCGGTGGAATACCAGGCCACAAAGCTAAAGGTTTCGATTACTGGAAATCCTCGACAGAAGGAGCACCTTTTGCTGCAGGATGGCCCGGTGTTTTGTCTGCTTTGTGTACGGCTTTCTTGAGTTATGGAGGTACAGAGCTAGTTGGTTTGACTGCTGGTGAAGCCAAAAACCCACGTAGAGATGTCCCAAGAGCTATCAAGGGAACGATTGGGCGGATTTTGCTCTGCTATGTTGGATCTATCTTTGTCATTGTGGGTTTCAATCATCTCAAAATTCCCAATCGCATTCGTACATTTGCTAAGGATAATAGAGTATCAACATCAAGTCTACTGACCCCTCACTCCTGACTACATCCGCTACAGAAATCGCAGCTTCTCCTTTTACACTTGTTTTCAAAGATGCAGGTATTGCTGCCGCTGCTAGTATCATGAATGCTGCTATTCTTATCGCTGTGGTCAGTGCCGGTAACACCAGCGTCTATGCTAGCTCTCGTATACTTTTTGCACTCGCAAAGAATGGACAAGCCCCGAAAATTTTCGCTACCACATGGAAAGGTAATGGAGTCCCGTTACCAGCTATGTGCGTCAGCGTATTGATAGGCTTCGTCGCATTCTTTGGTGCAATCTTTGGACAGGGAGTTGTATTCACCTGGCTTTACAATTTGTACATATCTCCTCTTTGGCATTTTCGTCTTTATTACCCAAGTTCTCGCTACTCTTACTCTGAAGGCGATTCTTTTCTGCCCAAAATATTTGCTGAGAATATTCTAGGATCGCAATTTGTAATCTACTCATCTACATGTCACAATGTCTCGTGCACATTCGCTTTCGTCTCGGCTGGGTCCGTCAAGGAAATAGCTTGTCTGATCTTCCGTTCAAAGCGGGAATCTTTCCATATACATCGATATTTGCTTTTCTCATGGGTTGCCTGATTGTCGCCGGAGAAGGCTATGTAGCTGCAACTACGAGACCATTTGCTTGGGCTAATATTGTCGCTACTTATATCGGGATTCCTGTATTTTTCATTTTGTATGGAATTTGGAAAGTGGTCAAGAAGGTAGGTTTTCCCCCCTACTTTCCTTATTTTTTGGGGGGTCCGGGGTGTCTTGCTTGAAATCTCTCGTAGGTTTGATCTCCATAATGACTAATCACGTTTCTAGACCAAATTAGTCCCATACTCAGACATGTATTTTGAGACGGGAAGATCTCAGCCCCCGACTGATGAGGAGATTGCAGCTCTTAATGAGTTGGAGAGAACAGATGTAAAGACTTGGAAGGAGTTGAATGCTCGGGGACGAGCTTTGAAGGTTGGTAGGGCTGTTCATAGGGTTCTTTTTTGATGGGTAGATGGGGTGAAAAGGGGATGATTTTAGATCAGTGCTTGGTCGTTGTTTAGCGGAACTAATGAGTTAGATATGTGTTTGAATTGGGTATTGTTGATGGGGAGTTTTCGAACAAGTGTGACTAGTCTGGCACCTTGATAAGTGTAAAATTAATGAGTCTGATATTCACAATTTAAAAAAAAGGGTATGTACATGCTAGAAGCTGGGTACTGAAAGCCAGGCATATACAGATGAACGGGAGAAAGTTCTCCCCAATCCGATAGAAAGCCGACTCCCTCACGCCTCACAATATCCTATAATATGTACATCTTCCACCTCGCCCTAATTTTGAACAACAGAATAATATATACACGTCTCATCTTCTCTCATCTCGCACACCCATTAGAGCGAGAAAATTCCACTCATCGCCTTAACAAAGTTCTCCGCCACCAACTTCTGAATAGCTTGACCCGGATGATAACTATCATACCACAAGCACGAAGTCCCATCCGCATTCATACATGTCGCATCTGGCAAGCCGTAGGTCGCTGGATCATCCAACACGGTATAGAAAGATTCGGTCGTGTTGAAAATCGTGCCGGTGACGCCACTATTCGCAGCCTCGAAGGTCGCCAAACGAGTTACGAGATCGGCGTTGTAGGTGCTTATGTTGCCGCGTACGTAATCCATATTTTGAGCGGTTTGCTCGGCGAAAACGGGGGCTTGGTCGAAGGGGGGAATGGTGAATAGTGTAAAGTATCTGATACCCGCATCGTATAGGATTTGAAGCTGTGCGAAATACACGTCGAGGATGTTGTCGAATGGAGTGACAAATCCATCCCAGTATGAGTTTCCGACATCGTTGATGCCCATCCAGACGATCGCCATGGTGTTGTCTTCGGTCCAAGGCGCGCTGGACACATTGTGTGCAGCGTAGGTTGAGAATTCGGTGACTTGGGCAATGAGATCGTGGGTGGCACCGTTGACGAGGGTGTTGTCAGTGGTAGCGCCATATTCGGCGTAATCGTAACCGAGAACGAGGGAACTGTTTAGTTCGGTGGCGACGACGCCGAGCCAGCCGAGACCGCCGTCGGTGGTGGATCCGGGGAGGGCGACTCCGAGTGGGTTTTCGGCGGAGGGAAGAGTGGCTCCGCCGTAGAATCCGTCGGATGTGTAGGAATCACCGCTGGGAATTTGTTAGTTACATATTTTTCGGAATTGGTTCTTGGAAACTTACAAAACCATAAGATATTTGGTTCCGGAAGATGCGGATGAGCTTGCAGTCGATGCAACTGCAGCGCTGGAAGAACTCGTTGCTACAATAGCAGCTTGAGTTGAGGTAACTAGGGCGGCGGATGTAGAAACAATGGCAGTTGGGAGAGCTGCAAATGTTGTAGTAATGAGGGGTACGCTGGAAGTAGAAGAGGAACTTGCGACTACTGCTGATGACTGGACAGAGCTTCTCTGGGAAGAAATCGCTTGAGCAGCAGAACTTTCTTGAACAATAACCGAAGAGCTGGCTACTGAAGTAGATTGTTTAGCAACCGAAGTAGCGAAAGTAGTCGAGGAGCACTTTTTCTTCGTAGTGGCTGAGGATATTTGTAAAACGGAGCTTGAAACTGCTGGAGCTAAGCTCGAGATAGCCAAAGCCGTCGTCACAGGAGCGACTGCAGTACTCGAGACCACCTCAGCTGCGCTCGTTGCCGTTGCAGCTCCTGCTACACATTGATAATAAAATGCATTTTGGGATTGACAAACTGCCCCCGAAACACAAGATGACGATCCTGTAAATCCCGACCCTCCACATTGACCATATAACGCAACATCTGCAGCCGAAGTAGCTGAGATAAAAAGACCAGCCGCCAGCGGCAAAGATTTAGAATTGATGACAACCATCTTTATGAAAATTTACAGCGTATCGAAAAAAAGAATGTGATTTTTCGCGGACAGCACGAAAATTGGAGTATGAATGAAATATAAAGCAAAGGCAGTCCAAACTTTTCAAAAGCTTCGTCAATTCTGGATCGTCATTTCATCATATATAGGATATGGAAAAATTCCAATCCCTCCAATCCATTAATGTTCATCTCATTAAGGATCGATGTAATATCCCGAAACGCGCATTTACACTTTATTTTCAATATATTTCAGACGGGAGCTCGGCTGTTGGGGGAAGAACGGGGATATTTAGTGAATGTTTGATGGAAATTACAGGCGGCTAAACTTATTATGGAGTGCCTAGAGGAAGCCCTGGAGAGTCGAAGTGGCTGATGTGCTTCGTTGAGTGGGGTAACCGGGAGAAATCACTGATGGAAAATTTATGAAACGTGTCACCCTTGTCGAAATTACCTCTTCCAAAGGAGAGTTGACGTATGCATGAGTGAGATGTATTATGTCATCTGAAGAACTGGTGCTAGTTCGTACCGGATGATTGAATTAGATCGGAATGTCGAGAATCTCCAGAGATGGCTCACGCTACTTACTCTCACGATGTTGAATTAGCTCCCATATCAAGATGGCTGAACGAGCCGGTATGCCGGTAGCATTGGTATGAAGTGGGGTCTAGCTTTGAAATCAGACATAATGGAAGGGCAATCAACAAGTTTTACCAAACTTCCGTCGTGAAAAAGGAGAGCTCTCGGTCCCGAACTTTCCAATTACTTTTTCCACCGTAATGGTAATCGCCAGCCTGTGTTGCCATACCATCACACTCCGTATCATGGTCCAAATGAACTGGTACCTGATTACAAAGCATACAAGATGAACGGAACCGCGATAAAAGGGAGGAGAGAGATCACAATTAATGAGATGTTCAAATCATAAAGCGGCTTATGAATTTGCTGTTGTAGACGATTCTAATGAGGGTGAGGTCGCTTTAGTCAATGTAAAGCTGCTTTAATTTTCATTGACCGAGCTAGCTCCTAGGATGATGAATTACGAGCAGCAAGGGTTTGCGCATGTAGTTATATTAAAGCGGCAGCCCACTCCTTTTGTATGAGAAAATAAGGGCTAGGCAATTTTCCAATCAAATTCAATATCTCACATATTTTGAATGTTCTAATTCGTTTGAAGATTTGGTAATAAGTCTTCATTGTTGGACTGTACTGTACTGTCTGTGACGAATATCACATGACAGTCTGATTACTCATCATACGAACCTTAGTTCAAGCTAGCCTCGAACTAAGAGACAAAGATATCCCCTAAGGTTCTCTTTCCTCTTTAGCTTTCTTATTCTATTTTATTTGACCTCTATCGATATGCTCTGGTATACGATTGCAACGCAGTCCGGAGCTCTGGATACTCTGGGGCCCCGGACCACTGGTGGACCCCCGCTAGTTTATAACTACGATCTAGTGCTTTCTTCCATCTTGGAAGTTACAATGTCTAATCGCAAGCACCATTCGAGTGACGCACTTCATTCCTATCAATTCAGGGTATCTTTCCCGTGACCGAGGGAGATTTAGGGCAAGCCTTTTTGGGCATGATTAGTATTGTTCAATCAACCGCAGTTCATGGCTACAAAGTGATTCATCAGCCACTGTTATGCCTCACAGGCAGACCCCAAAGCTATAATTAATTCGGTCTACAGCTCAAGTGGTAATGCGATTGAGCTTCTCTTTCTCTTGAAGTCAATGAAGAAAGTATTTCCGTTGCTCTTCGTCGTCCACACCAGCGTGTTTTTGAGAAAAAACAGCTATGCATGAGTCTCACTGTTTGTGGAAATTCAAGAATTCAAGGAGCTGAATGGAGAGATGATGATGAATCCTAAGTAGTATTCATGCAGAAGAAGAACCCGAATGAACCTACCGCGTATGTTTGTACAATTTCACCAGCTATTCAAGCACGAAGGGAATGAAAATAACCTTGTGAATACTTTGAGGCCTCGCCCAAGTTGATTATGATATCAATTACTAATCACTCAAACTGATTAATAGTTATGATTCCTTCACAATATAGTTCAGAGTACTGGATATCGATTGTGCAAGATAAATTGGTACTTTCCAGACATTGAACTTTGTGTATATTTCTTTGAACGATTTATGTTGTTGAACCCATGCTTGCGATCTAATATACAATAACCTGGAAGTCCAGGCTGACAGATGATCCTTCGCAATCTCATTCTCGTCCCGAGTTTCTCATACCCGCAGAACTTTCGTGAGACTCTAAAAGGGGTTTTACATAAAGCTGTCTCTCCTCCACAATACGACTTAAAGCGACATTATTACCCTTCCATTCTTCCGTTCCCGGATCCTCTAGAGGTTCCCACTTTCTCCAAACCACAGCAGTAGACTTATACCGACCCCTTCCTTGATCGAGTTGCTCAATATCTACACTACCCAACCCATCATCTTGGACATACTGTCCATACAAAGGTCCGCTTTTCTGTCCACCAGGCACATAAAATCGGTACGAAATTTCTTTTTCGAGATCCTCTGCTACTAATAGAAAGCGCTCTCCAAGTTGCTGTCCTCTTACCGGAGAACTTTTGGAGTCTGCTTTGAGAGGCTCCTCGACAAACAGAGTACGGTCGAGATAAGGCTCGTCATTCTCTGGAGTTTTGACATAGTGTAGTGCTATAATAGCCTTAGGAAAATCAGAATCTTTTGTATCTGACAGACGAAAACAATCGACTATGCGGTATTCGGATCTAACTGAAATGCCGGAGTAGGTACGGAGGACATAGATTGTAGTATCGTGTTCGGTAATCTGAACTTGGTTGCTTATATAGTAATTCTTGAAGTTTTCTAGAAGCTTTGAGGGTCGTTCGTCTTTCTGTTTGATCGAAATTGGAAGAGTGCATACTCTTGGGGCTGAAATTTCTACGAAATAGTCTTTCCAGAGTCCAAGTTCTCTCAGGGAGAGGTTGGGAGTTGAAGCGGGGAGTTTTACTAGGGCGGATCGCTCGGGTTTTGTGGTCCTGTTTGAAGATCTTTTTGACATTTTTGCCAAGGTACTGGGGCTTGTCGTTGTGGTGTTGAATGTAAATTGTCAAGTGATGACTGTGTATACCGTGACTAAGAGCGAAGTCGATATAGCGAGAAGATTTCCTGATTGATGAGGCAGATAGTATCTTGACAGTAGTGGAGATCGTACCGGAATAGGTGGTGAAATGATGTTACGTAGTTCCGTTATTTGAAGGTAATGGTATTATTTTATGAGATTCGTTCTGTCGGAAGTATGTGTTTTGATATTTATAGCAGCTGGATACAGAAACTGGGAGGTTTGACAACTTATATAGTATTTTGAAGAGTTGATGACTCCTGAGAAGACTCATGCCATTGAATTTAACGGCCAAATTCAACAAATACACGTGAACAAATATATATGAGTGGCCTAGTCGTGCCACTTCAAAGTCACACAATTCACTTAACACACACCACACTTTTGCTGCAAGACATGATCAAAAAACGATGACTCAAAATCAACTTTATTGAGAAAACCCATGCTTAATTCAATCATTTTTTAGACTACGCATAAACATCCGACTCGAACCAATCATTGGTCGCAAACCGCACCTCAAGCCCACGCCTCTCCGCCATAATCGGAGCCAAGCGCCACGCATCCTCTTGTCGTCGTTTTATCAGCGAGCGATCCGGCGAACCCCGTTTCAACTTCCAAACTCGCCCCAGCATAAATCCCTATAATGAAGATCAAATTTCTGTCCAGATGGTCTTTGATCAAATGGTTCAAAAGTTGGTGATGCGGAAGTCGCTATTGCTATAATCGTTCTCTTGCTGCTTTGCTTTATGTATTGGCCATTGGCGTTCGGAAAGAAATCTTCGGATCCATCGCAGCGAAGTCGTTGCATGATTTGTTCGGCCAAGGCACTTTCGTTGAACACGATGATAAATTGTGAAGGGGGGATTGTGAGGGGATCTTGAATAAAGAAGGCATCTCTGCAGAGTTTCCACACAGGTTGTCCATCGTCGTCCAGTTGCCACCTCTCGAATCCCACCTCGATGATAAATTCAGGTTGACCCTCTAGACAGCAAGGATCCACGTCAAATATGAATCGAGGTTTTACCTGCTTACCAAGATCTGGAGTTCGCGTAAAGTGTTCGTATTGAGGGAGGAAATACATTTGAAAGCGCTCGAGGATATTGAAGTTGAGAGCCTCCTTGGCGTCAAGTGAGCTAGGTGGCTCGAGGATAGTTCCCTTGATAGATCTAGCGTGCCATAATATGTTGCGTCTCCACTCATCGATTTCTTCTTGACAATTTTTGTGACAAAATCTCCAGTAGAAGGTAAGTGTAAAGTAAAGAACAAGAGTATTGGGATCAGGAATTTCGGAAGCGACATCTGGCGCTTCGGCATGAGATCCAACGTTTGTTTGGCAATTGGTAACTTTGGAAACGTCCATGGCTGTGGTTGTTATTGCTTTGGTAGAGGAATATTTGGTTGAAGGAACAGATTCGTTACTCAGGTAGTGCTGTTATTGCTTTGGTAGAGGAATATTTGGTTGAAGGGACGGATTCGATGTTCAGGTAGTGCTGAAGATTGGAAGGATGCTCAAAGCTGTTCGCTAAACTGGGATAACGTGATGCGCTACAGTTGGGTTATTTTCGATGCTAACGGTCTGCTTTATTGAGGATTTTTTTTTCTGAGACGTTTTCAAGGAAGTTTGAGGTGTGGGAGAGGGAAGAATCGCCAGAATTAATGCACAGTCAAGACTCTGTAAATTGAGGATCTCTCTGACTCGAGTTTGTATTACCAAAATGACTGAAATATTCAGATTTGGGGCGTGTTAATCATTCGTCATAACCCTTGGAGTCATACAGTCCAAAAAATTGTAGTGACTCTAAATTATGACTGAAATCATAAAAAAAGATTGAGAGTGGTGACTGATAGCTTTAATACCCAGGCTGATAGATTCTAGTACCTATGTAATGACTGTAGGACTAGCGGAGCTTCTAGTCATAGTATTCAATAATCAAACCCCCAAACCAATCACAACATTCAAGTCACTTGATATAATGAACCGGATTAGAACAATAAACCATCTCCAATTTCTCAACTACTTTTAAACATCCAAGCCCCTATATTATTCGACTGCACCCCCGACTATAAAATACTCTACTCTCCTCTAGTATCACTTAATCTACCTACCCGACTCCACCTAGGTATAAATTAAAACCTCAAGCCACAGAGATATCAAATTCCCTCTGCAGCACTTCGTCAAAATCCATCTTCCAGATTCACAGGTACAGCGATATCGAATTTATTAACCTAGGGTCTGAAGATTAGAGAAATATCACAGGATCCGCCATCTTCGAAGATGATTCATCTTCTGACGTGAATCCCATTTTCGAAAGCTCACAGTTTCGGTCATCAAACCCCAACGGGTGCTGTGTGTATGTATTGTGTGCTGCTTGAGAGGGGTGTTCTTGTTGCAGTTTTGGTATGGATTCTAGCAACGATATTTTTATTGTTATTAGAATATCGTACCATCGAGAAGCGTTGATGAATAGATAGACAGAGCCAATTGTAATCTCGAAGACACGTTTATTGGCCGAGTGCAATAGCCACAGAGATGTATCTGTCCAGACTTCCCGGGTCAATAATATCATGCTGCAAACTTTGCTTTGAAGGTCAACACCTGAGATCACATGACCGATCAATCATCACCTCACCACCTCACCACCTAGAATAGCATGAAAAGTTCGGTGTCAAATTGTTCATTCAAATCAAACGAATGAATATATTGCGAATTGTTTCAAAGTGCATACCAGAAATCCTCATCTCCAAACCACAAGACCTTTTAAAAAGAGAAAACAGTAACATAACTTGAACTTTCAATTTAGAACCTTGTTCCCCATCGGCGCTGCGATAAAAAGACAACAATCGTTACAACGCATTGAGATATATCGTGCCCCGCGATCTCAATCCAATACCGTGACCACTCATCTTGTACCTCCACAGTATGAACCTTCTCTTCACCCCTTTCCGCCATCGCTGCTCCGGCCACTTCTCTTCCCCTCCACCCCTCCTTCCATCCCACCCCAACCTAAACCGTAGTAATCGGTTCCTTCAACCCACTCATCCCCTTACACCCAAGCGTAGAACAACAAACGCTCTCCCCACCCGTAATCAGCTCACAGCCGGACAAATGTCCATCACCATTCCATTTGCAGAGGGTTCCTCCTGTGCCCGGGTTAGGGTTACAGCAGTATGCTGTACCGGGGTAAGGACAGAATGCCTGGATGAATTGAAATATTAGCATGCGGTCAGGACATGATGATGATCTGGGAAAGAAAAGCAATGAAGTAGTGAAAAATCGCAAGAAAGGAGGGAAATGAGATACACACATTTGATTTTGTGTGTCCAAGATCGCGCTTCTTCAAGTCCTTAAAACAGGCAAATACGTCAGTCATAGAGAATCAAATCAAATCAAATCAAATCAATACACGGCACCAAAAATCCCCTCTTTCAATCCCCTTTCCATTCCTTTCCATTCCTCTCCTCCCACAAAAACAGACACAACAAACAACAAACACAAAAAAAAAGAAACCCCCACCCCAACTCACCACACTATTACTAAACGGCGGGATATTATCCTCCGGGCCCGGCGTAAAAGTAGGCTTCACCCACTTCCCGACCACGGGTCCCCCTCCCGCAAAAGGAACCAGGCCATCATCTCGCGGGGGTTCAATATCCACCTCCGGTTCCGGGAGCGGGATTCCCTGTCGCGGAATCACCTGTCGCAAAACCTTGTTCGGGATGAAATCTTTGGCTTCGAGAGCCGAGTCGGGATTGGGGGCTGGGACGGCGATGGCGGCGCTGAGGCCGAGGAGGAGAGTGAGAGAGAGGATTGGGAGATGCATTTTGGCTGGGGAGATAGGGTAGGGTTTGAGTAAATGAGCGTGGTTTTGTGGAAAGGGTGTCTGAGGTTGGCGCGTGATCTTCGAGTGTAAATGACACGGCGATTTGAGTAAACAGAAAGAAAAAGAGAGGAGAGGAGATGCGACTTCAAGGGGATAACTACCCCTATAAACAAATGCACACTCAAAACACAAAACCCCGGTTCTCGCATTCCTTGCGAACTTTCGTTAGTAAATGTGGTATCATAGTGTAACTGAGGAATGAGAATTCTAACGATGAGAATGTAGATCGAGGTAGACCAAGAATGTGAAATTTGCCGATTCAAAATTGTGATTTGCTATCCTATTTCGAAAACGTGTCAAAAAAACCAACTCCATCTCTGCAATGCCGCATGCCCGCCAATTCGACCCCTTTCTCCTTACCAGTCCCAATCACAATCTAATGTTCCATTTATAAGATAGTAAAGATCAAATATTACATCCCAACCACTCTCATCAATCCATAACCAACCGAGATGACCACTAGCCATGTAAGGATACTTGCTGGTACGCCACGAGTGATGAAATGTTTCACTTGTAAATATCTTTGTCCTGTTTGTGAATCCTCCATCATAATTGCAGCTATATATGATTAGCATATCTTTTATCTATGAATTGGAAACGGGGTATACATACTCATATTAGGGAAACCACTTGTAGGCAATCCCATGGCAGCACTACACATTAATGTAGCACCCATAACCAAAAGGTTGGGATGTGGCTCATCCATACTTGCTCCGACACTATGAACCAATGGAAGAATAATGAGAGCTGCGACAGTGTGACTGATGAATGTCGCAACGACCAAGACGAGGCATGAGAATACGACAAGTACGCTATAGAGACTCAAACCCTCAACGCTCGCAGTGATTTCACCAGCAATAGTATGCAACAACCCTGACGAGTTGACGGCTTTACCTAAAGAAAGTCCTCCAGCAGCAAGAATTATAATTGTCCATAAGAAATTGTTGAAATCCTCCTTTGTCAAGATACCGGTACCAAAGAATAGTATTATTGGGATAATTGCGACAACTCCCATATCACCAAAGATTGCTTCAAGCTGATGACTCACACACCAGAGAACAATGGTGCCAAGAGTAACAAGGGTGATAAACCACTGAACTCCAGTGAATGCATCCTTAACTGGGCGAATAGGAACGATTGTAGTTCCACGACCAGGCTTGAAGGTAAGAAGTAAGAGGATCCAAATGAGGACGATGGAAATTATACCGACTGGCAAGACAATGAAGAACCAAGTCCCCCAGTCTGGTTGTGGAGACATGATTTGAAGAGCGACAATATTCTGTGGCGATGCGATTGGTGAAAGCATTCCACCAATATTGGATGAAAGTGCAATGCCAAGAATAACTGCTTTCGACATTTGAGATTCAGAGGGAAGGTTTCGAAGCATGGGCTAGGACTGTTAATAATAAGATTCAAGAGAGGTAAAAAGGGGTTTCAAGCTCACCTGGATGATTGAGAAACACAAGACAGGTGCTGCAACATTACTAATCCACATACTTGCGAAAGCTGCTACGAACATGTTGGTGATAAGAACTGTTCTTGGCCTCGTTCCAGCCTTGCTTAGGACAAAAGTCGCTATCCTCTTAGCAATATCATATTTGGAAAGTGCTGCAGCTACTGTAAATCCACCAAGTAATAACATGATGACTGGAGTCCACATTGCGGAAAATATGTATTTGGCCGCAGCTGGAGCTTCAAGTCGATGGTGAGGCTTTTCATCAGAGCGAACCACGCCTAGAATCACGCAGAGGAATGGAATCATGAGAGATGTAACGAAGAGAGGTATGACCTAAACACCAGTCAATAAGAGATTATAGTTAGGGTCTTCAAAGGGTTTCTTACCTCGGTAGCCCATAACAGACTGACAAATACCAGCATTGCTAAACAATTTTGTTGTTCTGGCTTCTTCATGATTGGGATAAGCAATAGTAAAATGAAAATGGTAATGATTCCAACCAATGTGAACATCGTTGAACTAAACAGCCATCTTGGACATCTTACTCTCCCAACTGGTGTTGATAATTCCTTCATCTCAGCGATGTCGGCATCATCACCTTGCAATCGGAGTTTAGATGGATCATTATCCACGCCCAGTAAAGTCCTTCTAATACCCATATTCGCAGCTTGAGCTTTCCTCTCAATGCCAATCATTTCCCTCCAAACTGTATTTCTCTCCCAAACGACATGTTCTCGTAGATGTGATCGCAATTCCTTCTTTGCCATGTCGACGTCTCCCTGAGTTGCCACATCGGAATACATGCGCTCTACTCGTGATATGTTCTCCTCGATATGCTTAAGTGTTTCGGGGCGGAAAGGATATGCTGGAGCTACGACATCCTGAAGGTACTTCGACTTTAAATTTCTGTCCAATATTTTGTCATATTTCTTGCAAACCTTCTTGAAACCTGTCTGGTTAAGCTGAACGAAAGATTTCAGTTCACATAGTGACACATATAAACTGACTGCACGCTTTTTCAACGTAATCCCAGATGAATAGAAGGCATTGAATGCCTGCTCTGCCATATCCTCGTAGTTCATACTGTTGCGTCGAGCAGTTTTCATTAAATCCGTTGAAGAGCGCATGTCCTCGAAACCCCCCGTATTCGCGTCATGAGGAGAGCTCTTGCTTCTTTTTGGCATGGGTGGTTTGCGCAGCGCAGTATTCTCATCGTCGTCATCATCATCACTATCTTCGACCCCCTCATCTATTGATCGACTTATTGTGCTTGAACGCCTTCTCCCTTTAGGGACAAAAGATTTGAAGATACTGTTTTGTCGTGGTCGATCGTTGCTCGATGCTCTTGGCCTGCCATTGCCATTGCCATTGCCATCTGTCTGGTTGCTTTCTAGAACTTCAGCCTCGAATTCCTCTTCCTCCTTCAATAGCTCTGCAACCTCGCCAAAAATTTCAAGCTCCTTCGATTCGTAAAAGGTGGATATCTTTTCCAATTCTGCATCTAGTGCTCTGCGAAAGATAGCATCTGAATCTTCGGCCGGTCTGATTAGAGGGGAATTTTCGGCGTCTTCGACGGCAGTGGAGGGTCGATGTACATTCTTCTCAAGTTGGTAGATCCTGCGGAAAAGACATCATTAGCATCATTCAGAGATCAGTTCGCGCCAAGACTTACAATTTCTTCAAATTGCTATAAGCGATGTAATGACTGCTCCAATCTGGAACAGCATTGAATTGTATACTATGTGAGAACTTCATCTCGTCTGCCTCCTCGAGTCTTTTCCTCTTCTCTGCCCTTCTTCTGTCTCTCTCACTTGTGTGCGATTCCGGAGGTGGATCGTCTCGTACGCCAGGATATTCAGCGAGCTCGAATTCTTCGTAATCCTGTAGTAAATGTTGGCGCCTGTCAATTTGTGAACTCCCTCCTCTGTCCAGTCTTTTCGAAGATGTTATCTTATTGTTATCAAGTCGATGGAGCTGGTCAACTCTCGATTTAGAGGAGGGATTGAGGATCACCTTCGGAGAAGCTATCTTGAATGTTCTGGACCTTCAACATCAAGATACTGTAGGTGATTTCATATAATTGGTAACATGTTGCGGTCAGGGTAAAGCCTGAGTGTGTGTGCCCAATATAGTGGAGACCAATGATGGTATTTTCGATGTGGTCAAGTTTTGTTCACGCTCTGAGCGCTTTGAACAAATTGATGCCAAGTGAAATGAAATGGTATAACATGATTTGTTGCATTGAGGATTCCAAACCTATGATTATGACAAGCATGGTTAATCCAAATGTAAATGTGCCTTGCTATTTGCTATTTTTACCGTATCTGTGTCTTACCCAACTTGGAAGTTTTATCCACTTATAATGATGAAATGAAGCATGCATGTAATCATGACATTATGATTGGTCAACACGTCCTATCAAAATCCCACGCTGCTACACTCCACTCCCTCGTCTCCCATCATCCATTGTTTGAATATTTTTTACCTACTAGGTACTCTGCATGTTACATCCGGGAGATCCTCGTGTAGCCAAGATATATATATCCCGTTTGCTGGTTCTAAGAATCTGCATTGTATAAAGTAACCCCCACGCTGCGGATGACCAAGTAATACGTTTACCTGGTGGTTCATCGATATATTGTGTTCATGGTTAAAAGAAATGGTTATTGTTTGGTCGAGTTTGACGGATCCTCGTGATTTCGTGCAGCTGAACCACCATGCAACTCTGGAACCTCTTCTCTGTGGTCCAATGTACGGTGGAAAATGAATTCTGAAGAGGTTGCGAATGGAAGGAGTACTGTGGCACAGCGGTTGATCAGGGTGGAGGATGAGAATGAGACCCCAGAACTAAAAAGGTCTACTGACCCAATTCTCACAAGTTTGGTAATCCCAAAGATTAGTATCATTTGTTCACTTGTCCTGGGTGTACAGCTGGTCAATGACTCACGATATCAAGATGAATGAAAGGAAAGTAGCTGGCATGCTTGATCAGATAATGTAATTTTGAGAGCTAGGTAAGCATTGTACTTTCTAATAGATACCAACTGCCCGAAATGCATGACGGGGGTTGCAGGTAGTTTTAAGAAAACTATGACTCAACAGAGTTCCAAAATTTTCATCTATCGATACAATCAATGCCTCTCCAATGATACCTTCAACATTCAACCCATCAATAATACAAACACAAATCCCATCATCAAGGCAACGGAGCTACCTCCACCATATTTCAAATCCATGGCCTCTGATTTCTTTGAAGGAAGAGGTGCAGGTACAGGAGCTGTGGCTGATGGCAAAGACGTCGTGGTTACTGGACTCGCTTCACCCCCTGTGTTATCACCACTGACATCATCATATGGATAGGAGTCGGTATACTATTAGAGATCAGGACATTAGTGATTGTCTATTGAAGAAGTGCTTTGGGTTAAAATGAAATGTTGCATTGACAACGAGTTGGGTGTTCAAGGAGATGGAGAGGTAGTGGGAGACAGAAATAAGCATCGGGCAGGGTAAAGTTATGAACAAATTACATACGTTGTATGTGCCATCGGATTTGCCCCATCCATCAACGATTTTTTTCAAGACTCCCTGACCTGAGCCACAACTTGCTTTCGTATCAGGTAAAGGCCAGACTGGATCAAACCTATCTGCTGATAGAGGACCTGGGTATGATGAATTGAAAAGCAACTTAGTGGTATTGACGGCATAGTTATCGTATCCTGCTTTGCTAGCGACAATACCAAGAACGTTTGCACCACAGTCCCAGCGGCCAAGAGAAGGGAGTCCCCAGTTAAGTTCTATGGTTGAAAGCATACTATAGTGGTTGTAGAATGTATCATCGGTAGTATTTTTGAAGGAAGAAGGGATAGCACCACCAAGAAGGATAGCAAACATCTTGTTCTCCTCATCGTTTTCGGCATTCTCATCCCAGGTGAGTACAACCAAGGTATCGTTCATAAAATAATCATTGGTAAGTAAAGGTTCAAGGAACATACGAGACCAATTTCCAGCTACAGTGTCATTAGTATCGTGTCCATTGTTTGTCATATTCGGTGTGATAAAAGACCACTGTGGTAGAGTCTTATTTGCCAAATCTGATTCAAATGACTCGAAACTTTTGATCAAAGCAAGCCTAGTAGCGTTGCTGGTGACTGAATCGAACATCACTAGTGGATTGTGTTTGCGTACATAATCTTCTTGGAATGGGTCGGTTTTCGAGAAATTCCATCCTTCAAAGCCAGCATACGGTATATCTTCTTGGTATTCGCCCCAAGAAATGCCTTTAGTGTCGAGCAAATCTACAACAGTAGATATATTGACCGGAATTTGAACGAACTCGTCTGCATCCATGCCGAATGTATCACCTCCGACAACTGCACAATAGTTTGGTTGAGAAGGATGTGTTACTCCCCAGTAATTAGTGAGTGTTATACCTTGTGCTGCAAGCCATTGAAAATTGGGGTCATTGGTAGCTTCTTTGAAATCCTATACCGAGGCTGTCAGTCTATGGCATATAATGAATATATCTGTCAATTATCTCTGATAACAATGATATCTTACCATATTCTCGAGCCATATTTGGACAAACCTGCTGAATACCTCGCCACCAACGTTAGAAACAGGAGAAATCGGTTGCTGAGTTGCTTGTGCCGCTATTATTGCAGTAAAGGCTGGCTCAATTGTGGATTGGGGGAGTGGTGATGTGACGATGGGTGGTGTAGGAACAATGGCCAAGGTTGAGCCCAGAAAGATGGCCAACAGCTTGAGTGTTGACAGATTCATTTTATGTCTATCTGATTTGATGTGGATGTGTGTGTCAAAATTTTGAGGCCCAAAAAGACAAAACAATTGTTTTTGATTGAAGTAGAAAAAAGAAAAGAAAGTAAAATGACCTAGAGTCAACATTATAAGATAAGAAGGAGGATGTTTGAAGGTTGTAAGCTTGTTGAATGAAGGAAGTCGCCTCCGCAATACTCGTGGATTCTCAATCTGGGACACGGGTCTGACGACTGGAAAAGCATCTCGATTTGGTATTCGCAATGTAGGAGTATTGCAGATTGGTTCATTCAACTGAACTTCATTGATACCTAGTTTGATTTGTCAGTTCAAGACGAATTGCAAGCCAGGTGTCCCCGCTGTCTGCTCAAATCTTAAGAATACCAAACTTACCTTTCAATCCTGATATTTCAATTATTTGAATCTACCACTGAAGGTTGTCGCTTGATGTACGCTGGAAATACCGTGCGTCTTCCTTGAGAAGATTCAAGTTCTCTCATGACTGCCTGAATGTTGGCTGGAGTGATTTTATCGTACCTCTCCGACATGACATTGAGAATCAACCTGAAATCTCTTAAAACTGTGTTTGGGTGATGCCTCATCAAGGAACGGTGGCACCTCTCCACAAAAGATCCGTAGCTAATTGCTCTGTATATCCACCACTTTTCTGCCCACGAATACTCGTATCCTCCTGTGGCTTCTCTACCAAAATAGACATCTATACGGAAGAATCGTGGTCGCCGTGGACGTGTATAATAAGGATTCGGCATTATCAAAATTCGCGCGAAGAAAATATAATACGAATGTGAAACGGATCTCTCCTCGATGTCGACCTTGTTCTTGGTATTTAGCAGGAAGGCAAAGTTGATAGATGGAGGAAGGCTCTCTTTGGTATCGATGATGGCTCGAAGAGTTTAAGTGATATTCGATCAACGAAATGCGAATTCTTTATAATAATTATATCTGGAGCTCACCAAAAAGAAAACTTGCTGAATGATAATGAAAGATCTTGGGTTTTACTGTTTATAGTCCAGATTGTCCCAGGCAAGACCTGAAAAGCGCTATTAGTCTACCAACATGGTAGCTACTGCCAATTATTCTATCCCATAGTCACAAAGACACTTATATTTCAGCTCTTGACCTTCCAATTCTTCTCTACAATTTTAAGGATACCCAATCTTGCTCTCATTCTTACAGTAACGAGTATAATATAAGTGTGCATACACGGACAAGAAAAGAAATTACATGACTTATATTTCTTTTCAACCATTGTATTTCTCTATTATTACAATATCCATTAATCAATCCGAGCTCTAATTATTACTTCAATTCTAGAAATCATGCCTGATAGTACATCCAATCGAAAAGAGAATACACCTCTAGAGCTAGTTCCGAAGAGGATTCGAAAAGATTCTCACCAGGAACCAACGCCTCCATTCAAGAAACATAAGAGATCCGAGTCGCCAACTAGTACGGAACCCTCTGCAGAATCTTCTCCAGGTTCTATTTCAGGTTCCGCTCCGGATGAACAAGATGGAACCATATCATCTCTTGTGGAAAGAGAATTGAGAAAAGATGAAGTTTTTGCAGAAATATCTTCCAAGTCTCCCCCAGGCAAGGCGGTAACAATCACATCACCACTGAAAATCGGTCCTTCCAGTCAGATTCATGCAAGAATTACAGATACCAAGAAAGTCCTGGTCGCCAAAGAGAATACTCCCGCTGCTCCACTGTCACCTCAACCAAGCAGTGATATATCTTCCCCACTCTCACCTGGGCCAAGCAATTCTGTGCTTCCTCCACCTTCTCCTCGACCAAAAAATCTCACACTTCCTCCCCCTTCTCCCCGACCAAAGAATCTCAGGCTTGCTCCCATCACACCTCGACCGAGCAATAATATGTTTCCTCCTCTTCCACCTCGCCCGAGAAATACCATGCCTCCTCCACCTCTACCAACTAATGCTAAAGTATCTCGTGGTAGGAAAACTGACAGAGATGAGAAGAGCATGTCGTCACCTGCTTCAGCTTCCCAATCTTCTTCCCGAACGCCTAATTCAAAGCCGGTCAGATTGCGCCTTAGATTAATCAATGGCAAATCCAAAAATTGGAGTAGTAATCAAGACCCCGCAGAGGATGAGGGAATTGATGTCACCCATGACAATTATGGATCCGAAAAAAGTGATAATATCGAGAAAGTTGATAGAGAAGAGGGATTGGTTGAAGTAACAAGTATTTCGAAATCCAGTACCTCAACCGCACCACCCCTTACCAGCTCACCGATGATACGGTCATCGCAAATCAACCAAAGAATTATGCCAAACCCATCCAGGGCTGATAGCGTACCTACTGAGGCAATTAGAATGGTCAGAGAATCAAGTCAGAGTTTAAGCCCGGAGATTGATGGAATCCCTTTTCCCAACCCTCCGGCCCCTCCCTACGCTATTACTTACCGTGGGTTAGACTTGAAGACCCAAATAGAAGCTCATAAGTGTCAACTTTGTATCCCCTATGGTTGGAAAATTCCTCACCCCCGACTAGAAGATCCTATTATCATGGGACCTCTCTACCGCAAAGTCATTCACTTGCGAAGGGATTCTGGAGAAACCGTCTCTACTGCCATCGAGTTTACAGATGCACCGGGCGAAGATAACCTCCACGCATTCCTTGATCGTGCAGAGAATGATGCCCGCAATGCAGGTATGCCCAAGAATCTCAAGCCGACAATGATCGCGGTGAGATGGGGCAATGGAATGCAGCTTGGCAAACTGAATTACCGATCGATTTACAGCTTCTATTGTGATCCATTCATTTTTGTAGTCGGCAACTCTTTCGCATGGAGAGCAGCAATTAAGCAAATGCGCCGCAGGATTTTGTTAGGACAGAACTGGATTCTTTGGTGGGCCGAGAAGGACTATGTTGAAGATTGGGAGACGGATCTTTCGCGATGAGGCTACCGGAACGCGTGGAAGTCCTGCACCTTTACTTCCTGAAGCCATCGAAAATGAGAGGCGGAGGAGCTGTGGTATAGACTCTGCAACTATTCTATGGTTGGAAAATTTTGACGGAGCAGCCCATTCCGAAAGCCTAGCCTCTTTGGTTCTTTCGTCACTCTTCATGGTTACGCTTCTGTGAACTGAAAATTAGCTATCAATTCGGTGTAGGTTCAAGTTGAAGGCGTTGTTGGAGCCGGTCTGGAAATGAAGCTCACGCTAAGTTCGGTTGAAATAAGCGTACTTAGCAACTGTAGTTAATGGATTACTTTCTTTAACTTGAAGTTGTTAATCAAGTCATATCTGGTAGTAAGTAGCCTCTAGTCATACCAGAATTTGCACATGTGAAAAGGCAATTTTTGAAGTTCTTGACTATTGGGGCTAGCAAGAGCTTCTTCGAGCATAGAACTGCCGTTCATTGCAGTCTGTACCCAGGCGCTCTTTCATATCGTTTGGATTGATGCAAATCGCCTCAACTCAAGGAAAAGGTTCTGCATTCAGAGTAGAGGTCAAATCGTCCTCAAAAGCTTAAACTGCCTCAGGAAATTTACAAGGTTCATGGTGACCTAACTTCGACATCATTCACTGATATTGACGATAGTTGGGTAGGATCACCCCAAGAATATGGAAGCGCATGGTATATTTTCTTCTGCAAGTATTGAAGCAGAGATCGTAGTAGCAGATTTGATCTTTGATGCTGGAACCGTGGCCGTGACCGGAAACATGCATACAGGCAATTCCGAATTCCAAAATCTAGGATATAGTCTCTCCAGGCGAAAATCTTCAAATTCTTGATCCACAGGACGAAACGTCGAGGAAGGTAAAGGCAATTTTGTGCTTTGATTGCGTTGCGATTCTTAGTATACAGTGTATCTGGTTCAAAGAGGGAGGCAAAATGATAACATTCGGCATTTGTTAGAGTGGAAAAGATGTTAACGCGTGAGAATGTTCATGTGATAGGACTATTGAGAGAGTAACTAGGTACAAATTTGAGTGCGTTTGCCTAATAAAGCCATGGGATTATACATCTCAATCCACATTGCTAGTTTGCTCTCGTTCTTTTAGCTTCAAGTAGTTTGCTGTGATGCATGATTCCATGAAAATGATAGGAAGAGCGTTTCTTAATATTCATCGGATGGACCTTAGCAAGGGTCACGCATAACATGCTTTTGCTTGATGTTTCTTGCTTTGAGCACAGTCATCACCCAGCATATAAGAAGCAGCTGCCTCCTCTCCATTGAAAATGGAATCTAGAAGATTAAAATTAATCAAATTCCAACCACCTCATCTCAATTTGTTGATTCTGAATTGTTAGCGCAACATCTTCTTCTAATATACTCAGTCTTCTGTTGCCTCTTGGATTGGACTGATTAAGAATATTCTCTTCCTCCACTTGATCTACTCATCGATCTACAAAGCTCGAACAATCCGCCATATGCGACAAAGATGAAGTCCAAGGTTCTAGGCCATTTTAAACGGAAATCTGTAGAGGCGGCAGAGCAACGCGGTATTTCAGGCCTCCCAATCCGCACCAAGGAATCTCAAGAAACCGATAGCCTTCCTGATCCCCAACATCTTGTCCTAACCGAATATCGAATTGCAAACGAAACTTCTGGCACCAGACTCTTAAGTATGGACGTTCTTTCCATTCATGAGTCCGATTCATATTACGACATTCTAGCTGCAATCGGAGGCAAATCAAATGATCGGGAGACTGTCCCATTAATCTGCAGAAAGAAAAGTGTTGCGGTTAGATGGAAGATTGGTCAAGCTGCTAACGATGATTCGTATGACACTCTCTGTGGCCCTGATGTTGCCATGAAAAGACTCATACTCATGATGCGTGAGAGGCACTGGAAGGATCGACTGGTAGTCGTGTACTATGCAGAGGAGAATGATAGTAGTGATCGTAGTAAGAGCAGTGAGAGCAGTAAGAGTAGCATTAGTAATTGGACAAAGGTGGGAAGCCAGGGGTCCATGAAGTTTCTCCAGAATCGTGATTAATAGCAGATGGCCTAGCAGAGAATCGGAAGCGGAGGAGCTTTCACCGAGTGCCTGACCATTCTACAAATCAAATAATTAGATCTCAGCACGAACAATGGATTAAAGAGAACACTAGCCTCGGCTAAGAGAAATGTGATAAGATTGAACCCGACTAATATCCTTGAGAGCCCGAAAAACTAGAAAGTTCTAGTATACATGACAAGGCTTTGCTTATCTAAGAAACCTCCTGGATTAATTTACCGTCCATCTCATTTCCACTAGCCTTTACTCCACCTTGAAACAAAGCACCAATAGGACCCTCCATCCATTCTTCTGGTACACCGATTCTATTTCCATCCTTATTGCTAATCCATCGCACAAAAAGTGGATTTGGTTTCTGAGGTTCTCCTTCCGGAGTTGCATCAACAGCTGGGCCATTGAGATCTCTGCGGCGAGCATTAGTCTTAGGCGCTTGCTTCTTGAGAAGCTTGTTAATTGTTTCCATCTAGAATTTGTGTCAGCCAGGAAAAGATGCAGCGAGTAGAATTTGGGTATTTAATTCTAGAATTTCATGAGACATAATTACCTTCTCTTCCTCGTTCCGTTTCTCACTAAGGTTCTTTCTTCTTCGCGCCATTTCAGCACGTCTCATGGCATGCTCCTCAGCAGTAAGATGTTTCTTCACTTGTACCTCTGAAAAAGACATTAGCGCGCGATTGAGAATTCATGGAATAACTTACCATCAGGAAGAGCCATGAGATATCCACTAGCAGCATCGTCGAATCTTGCTCTTTGCCTTCTCGTCAATTTGTTGAGATCGGGAGTAGAGGCTCTGCTTCCATTGGCAGGTGTTTCATCATCACTATCGAGTAGCTCGTCCTCTTCTGCTGCCACTTCAATCTCTTCATCTTCCCCTTCTGCATCTTCGTCATTTCCACTCTGCATTACCTCTTCTTCCTCAAGTTCCTCTCCCAAGTCACTGTCGAGTTCACTTAGTTCATCATCATCATCGTCACTGAGCCCAATTCCTTGTTGTCCAACAGAAACAGCAGGTGCTTTGGGTGGCTCCGTCACCGTGATCTTGGAATTTCCAGCCGACGCATTTGAAACCTGAATGGTAGATGAAGTAGGCTGTACGTCCATATCGATATCTCCATCAGCATCTAAGTCATCATCTTCACCTTCCGCATCTGGATCGTCTTCTCCCTCGGCATCTTCCATTTCTTCATCCTCATCGTCGCTTTCTGTTTCCAAAACATAGCTTTTTTTGACATTCCTGTTTCTCTTGCCCTCGAGGATTTCGCCGCCAACAAATTGATCTCTACTATTAACCATAACAGATGGGCCGGTGATCGGGCTAGATCGTGTCGCCTCTCTCAGTTTACTTGATGACGTCTTGACGGTCAAACGCATCGACTCGGGACTATTTGATTGTGGTAGTGCCGGTCCACGTGATACGGTGGCCGACGAGGCGGGCTCTGGATTCGTGCGACGCGATCGCGATGACCTAGGAAATAGTTGTTCAGAAACAATAATTACGTCTCTTGCCTTGGCAGCGGCTGACCGCTGACTTCGACGTGTAGACATCTTGTTCTTACACCGCAATCAAATACAAGATGAACAAATTGAAGGGGGTATGTGGTAATATTGATGGATTCCTTGATCCACGATGATTTGTTTTGAGGTTATTGATGATACGGTAGAAAGATGTGGAGTGGTCTAAACACAATAGGTAGTGAATCAGATGGCGAGGGCTTTCGGGTCACTGCCTTGATTAGACAGAATTGCGGAGAATGACAGGTGAGCAGGCGCGTTGCATATAAACGCGCTGCTCTTACACAATTGCCCGATCCTGCCTTTCCACCATTGACCAACCACGTAGCTAATAAGGTTCGTTCTTAGATGCCTCATGTCATCCCCCTTGTTTGTACGACGATGGCAAGATATGATTATGATAAAAAACACGAGGGCTAAATCAAAAATGGGAATAGAGTGGACGGTTAAAGGTAACTCTTAATTACGGAGATTTGCGTGCGGCAACATGGTACAAAGAGCAAAGGGGCATTAACGCCGTTGTGAGAATAATGGAATTTCAATATCTGGAGACGCTTCAAAGACTTACTCGTTCTTGTTGGTGGCTGGCTCAGCCCTACCAGCTTTCCCACGGTGATCCGTCCAATCGATTTCCTCATCTCCCTCAGAATCAGTACTGAGTTTTCGTATGCGCTTACTGGGTCGTTCGGCTTTTCCTGACATTTTGATTATCTTTGATATCCACTTCGTAAAGTATGTTGACGCTCATTCGTAGGCTTGAACGTTTGAGGTATGTATGTAGACTCTAGAGTTGGACTGTGGCACAGTTT
This sequence comes from Botrytis deweyae, assembly GCF_014898535.1. Taxonomy (NCBI): domain Eukaryota; kingdom Fungi; phylum Ascomycota; class Leotiomycetes; order Helotiales; family Sclerotiniaceae; genus Botrytis; species Botrytis deweyae. The sequence goes on from NW_024066258.1 coordinate 29,100, forward strand.
AATGATCGTTGCTCAGAAAGACACCCGAGTTTGAAAGACCGTATTAGATGGAATAGGTGATATTGTAATGGCCAATACTAGATAGAAGGATGAAGTATGAAAGAGATCTTTGGATAATACTGAAGTTTAATTGTGGTGTTGCTTTGATACTTCCATAATGACAATGTCGGTCACCGCAACAAATTTAGGTCCCGATTAGGACTAACCTTACCGTTAGATTATGTCATCAACCGAGGCACAGCAAATACAATACCATTAGACACTGACACCGACAATCTACAAATGCAGAGCTTCGAGAGTTTCCCATTAATTATTTAGAGGCTTCTTGAACAAGCAATATTTTACAGAATGGGTGATTCCGACAACGAAGCTAAACCCCCGGGCGTACCTGCATGGCAACTCAAAAGCGAGGCAAAAGGCGAGGCAGGACAGTCCAGTGAACCTCAGCCCACAGCTATCGAGCCACCAAGTCGGGCAGCAGTACTCGAACAAGCCAGGAAGTTCTTGGAGGAAGACGATGTTAAGAATGCATCTACGGATAAAAAGATTGCTTTTCTAGAAAGTAAAGGTCTCGAGGGGGATGATATACAAGAGTTACTGGGTGTATCGCGGAATGATGAAGCGACGAATACATCTATCACTGAGGTTAAATCGTCAGAACCAAAGACACAACCTCAACAATCGTTACGACATTCACCTCCACCTACTCAAACAAGCTACGCACAAATACCTCGCGATCAAGCTCCTATAATAACATACCCTGAATTCTTGGTTCAACCATCTGCTTCTACTCCTTTAATTACCAAACACCGCCTTCTTACAACCCTATATCTTTTCGGTTCCCTCAGCTTTCTACTTCATGGCACAAACACCTTTTTAATACGTCCTATGATAAACACCCTCACCGAATCCCGACTCTCTCTATCCTCGGCCACTCTTAATAATCTTCAAAAACTAATTCACAAACTCGAGAATTCGGTCTCCGAAATCCCTCCTACCTATCACCACCATAAACCTCTTCAACCCGAATACCTCGACTCCGATGCTGGCTCCGTTACCAGTGATCCCACTGAGCTTTTCCATCGCGACATCGGCGTCCAGACGTCTCTCCCATCATCTCCTTTACAAACACCCAGTTCGCCCTCCCTAATATCCCACGCCAATACCGCGACCACAGCAACAACCATACAGACATCGCGTCTCACGACTTTACAAGGTACATTATCATCCTTACTGGAGGACTCAACCTACGAATCATCTACAAGTGAAGAGCTAGAAACAAAAATGTCTATGTTAAAGGAATATTTACAAGGCTTGGCGTTTTCAACACCTACATTTAGTTACGGGTCAGGGGGTTTTGGAAATGGAGGAGATAGGAATGGAAATAACAAGGACGGAGAAGATGAAATTGCAAAGGTTAAGAAGGAGATTAGGGGAGTGAAGGGAGTCTTGCTTAGTGCGAGAAGTTTTCCCGGGGGTGTCAGGGCGAGATAATGGAGGTTGAAAGAGGAGGATGTATGAGGATCAGTAGGTTTATTAGATGACAATATATGAGTTATGAACGGATATTCAATTTTTGGGAACCATTTGAATCTAGGTATTGATAACAGCCAGTATAAGTTTGAAACGAGTACGAGATCACTAACTACGGATGAGATTTCTCAATTCGGCAGATTCCAAAACAAGCCTGACACCGCGCTTGATATACCAGACGGAGATTTCTCAATGTGTATCTTTTATCAGAACAATCGGGCTCAATTTTGGGTTTCTTCAGATGACATCAATCTGACTGATTGGTTTTTCCAGCATTTTTCACCAAGGTCTCATACTAGGTTTCTGAGAAAGTTCCAGATCCTGTATGTATGACGCTCTGCAGGACAGAGAACTAAGTAGCCTCTACCCTGGACCATTCAACTGCACTCATTGCGCTATTGCTGCATACATGTTATTATTCTCTTCCGCCAGCTCATAGGAACATACCGACTATCATCTGAGAATATTGGACTAGATTGCCTTGGAATGAAGACACTTTTTTGCGTTCAAGCCTTTGATGAAGATTCTCAGACTGAGACAAGGCTGTGTCTTGTGTCATGAAGTATCCCTTGTGGCAGTCTTCTTCCGAATCTGAGATGAACACTTCATTGCAAGATCAAGGTATACATTTGAGAGGGCCATGACATGTCTAACGGACATGAGAATGAGCAGATATGTATCACTGCAGTATTCCAGGCATCTTCCATAGGACAGAAAGCTCTGATGTTACGTCAATTTTTGGGCAACCGCATGGAAGAAGGTAGATTCGACGTCGACGATAACCTTAATCTTACCAGCACCACAACACTCGGTCCCGAACTACAATACCCCACATCCACTTTTCACACCTCGAACGTCATTTTTTGAACTGCAGGTACTTGATACATTGCTTCAAAACGTAAGTCGTTGAAAAAGAGTAGCTTTTATGCAATCAAAGCTCAGCTGTCGTGGTCAGCCACGCAATGTATCCACTATCAGCTAATCATTGATTCAGCAAGCTCGTTGTGACTCAAGAGCGACTTCATGAATATATAAGATGGCAATGTTTTTCTCCGTTAAGGGCTTTAGTTCTAGCTTTTGTTACACAAGAAACATAACCATTTCAAATAAATCACACAGTCAGTCTCCAACCAAAGACCAGACATGCCGCCTCCACAAGGCCGTCGTACCTCATTCACTCCACACCCTGGATGGGCAGCTGTGGATGAATACACAATGTCAAATCTTCATTCCACTCAGAAACCAAATCATGAAACGCTCGCTCACGCTCTTCGAAACTCCTCAGAGAAAGGTCTTCCGCTAATAAGTTCATCTCCCGCACAAGGGAAATTCCTCGCCTTACAAGTAAAATCTATGAGAGTTAAACACGTGCTGGAAGTTGGAACTTTAGGAGGATATGCATCGATTTGGATTGCTACTGAAAATCCAGACTGTAAGATTACTACGTTGGAATTCGATCCCAAGCACGCAAAGGTAGCCCGTGAAAACATTGAGCATGCTGGAGTAAGTGATAGAGTTGAGGTTTTGGAAGGATCGGCGGTGGATATATTACCTGGCTTGTTGAAGGAGATTGAGGAGGGAAAGAGGGAAAGGTTTGGATTGACATTTGTTGATGCTGATAAGCTCAATAATTGGACGTACTTTGACTACGGAGTCAAGATGAGTTATTCCGGAGCTGCAGTCTTCTTGGATAATATGGCCTGCAGGGGAGATCTCGTGAGAGAAGATCGATTGGATGATCCTCACGTTGAAGGTGTAAGAACTGCAATCGAAAATTCTGGGAAGGACGAAAGAGTCGACTGCGTAGTGATGCAAATCGTCTCGGAGAAGAATTGGGACGGATTCTTAATGGCTGTTGTCAGATAAATCACCTAGAAAGATTATTGATTGTCCTTTTTTCAATTGAAAAATGAGCTCTTTTCCTCTGCGGCTGGCCAGTGCTAAGCAATCATACCCACCTTTCGGGCTGCAGTCCCAGTGGATTAGAAGAGACTCTACGTGATTCGAACTCAAGGCCATGACCTGGTTCACGCAGCATGCAGAGGGTAATATACAAAGTTCGTGATGTATTTTGTTGTTGAAGTTGACGAAGAGGCAAAGCTGATCAAATCAAGCTACTTTCGAACGCATATATTTTAGCCCAGGAATCTTGAGGAAATTGAATGCAAAGTTTCTCTAAACGGTGAAGTAGAGAAATGAGATGCGTGTGAGCTCAATGTGATGCTACCACTGCAAGCTTATCGGGATGACAAATTGCTTCGTACATGACATATGTTAGATGTCATGTCAGACTGCGAGGCTCACGCCCCTTTCGGGAGTAGTCTCACATAAGCCAAAAGCCATCTAACCGGATTACATTATATAAGTACTAGGTACTCAGTAGAGGACTTCACTGGTTGTTTGATCTTTATATATTCAAATTCATTGAAATCTTATATGGATTACTGTGACCACCATGGCAAACTATACATCTGTCATCGTATGCGCGTGTATATTGTTAGCTGTGGCGCCCACATTGAAGACCTCAATCAATACAACCGTCTCCATAGATCCAGAGTCGACCTATTTCATACTTCCTAATTATCATGGGAACATCAGTCAGAGCTTCGTCGACACACAAACAAGCAATGTGAATTTATCAGTCTTACTCACTTCGGCAAAGTCCAGCGCATTCATATCCTACGACCTTGAATTCCTGAAACTCCTCGGTACAAACCCCACAGTCACTCTCATTGCCCAGCGAAATTATTCCTTTGCGAATGAAGCCGGTATATGGGTACCGGATCGTAATGAAGTGTGGTTTACAAGCTCCTCAATAGATGACGCCACGACGATCTCGGTTCTGAACCTCAACACTTCCAAAATATCCACCCCAAACACCAGTATTCCCATAATCAATCCTAATGGAGGCACCTATTTCGACCATCTTGTATATCTCGCTGGTGATGGTAATGCCACAGTTCCTCCTGCGATCTATGCTATCGACCCAGCCACGGGCTACACAGAAACATCATAAACCCCTACTTCGGTGTTCCTTTCAATGGACCTAATGATCTCACATGGGTAAGCCACCAGGGAACTCCCTATCTGTTCTTCACCGACTATCCACTCTCCTCTCTTTACGATGGTGGTCCATCAGCCGTTCTCCCAGATGCCGTCTGGCGTTTCTCTCCCACAACTAAGTCTCTTATTCCTGTTATATCCCGTGCAGATATCTTAGTACCTAATGGTATCAACGTTAATGCCGCCATGAATGCCCTCTACGTTACAGATACCACGCCCATAACCGCAACAGATTCTGGAGGATATAATTCTGGCTCAAACGCTATCTATAAGTTCGATCTCGATTCTGATGTGTTTCCTATCAACAAAAGACTAATTGGAATCGCGAGAACGGGAATCCCGGATGGTATTCACATAGATGATAAGAATAGGATATGGACGGCTGAGAGTGAAGGAATTGTAGTGAGAAATAATGTAGGAAAGGTGTTGGGGTTGTTCAATGTGGAAGTCTTCCTGGATGATTCGGCGGGAGAACCAGGTATTGAGATTGCAAACTTTGCTTTGGCGGGAGGTGTCTTGGTTGTGGAGGGAAGCGGGAAGTTGTGGACTGTGAAACTTGCGGAGGTGGTTGTGAGTCCAGATCGCTATATACTTTGATGTCTAGGTGGTCGTATCAACTGGTGTAAAATAGTCCAAACGAGCAGACCAGGACTACTATTACCTGACATATTACTCTAGGCCAAGCAAATGACTATCATACCAATGGTCATTATGATCAGACAAAACCAACAATCTTCCCACCCGCTACCACCATTCTTCCGTCCTTTATGACACAGCTGACGTTTCTAATAACTTTTTCAAGTCCATCCTTTTCCATATCTCCGTCTAAAGCTACCAAATCTGCAATCCAATCCTCACCCAACCATCCAAAATTCTGCCCACACAACTCCCCACCGCAAGCTTCCCATCCCCCTAATGTAGCAGCTCTTAGCACATCAGCCACATCAATTCCCGCTTGAACCATCAACTCCATCTCCCTCGTATTTTCTCCGTGGGGGAACGGCCCTGTATCGCATCCTGTGGCTAGTTTCACTCCAATCTCCCAAGCTCGTTTGGCGTGCTCTTTGCATATAGCAATTGCTCTTCCTCCATCGTTCGCCTCTAATTCTACGACCGAAAGTGTAGGAATATAAATTGTACCCATTTCTTTCATCACTTGCAATGCCCTTTCACTAGGCATGAGTCCATGCTCTACGCTCGTGACACCTGCTTTAGCAGCCATAATTACTGCCTCTTCTGAACTGGCATGGCTTGCCACCGGCACACCAGCGCGTTTGGCTTCAGCTACCATAACATCCATCTCTTCTTGACTCCAAAGAAGAGAATTCGGATTTCTCAACTTCTCTCTAGGGCCAAAAATATCTTCCCCTCGATTTCGAGATGGAGGAAATTGAATATCTTCAGAACCTTTGTATGTAGATGCTGGATAGCGTAACGCACGTCTCCGATACTCAGCATAGATCTTAATAACATCAGCACCAGCGCCAATCCTTCTCCTCACACCTGCTCTACATCCTTCAATCCCATCACAAGGATCGCTCAAACGCGGCGTCTCTGTTCCTCCCAACTTATTCTCTTGCCGAATCTCATAGCTACCACTAGAAGCTAGAGGTTCCGTGGCAACGAATAAACGCGGTCCGGGGATTAGACCACGGTTTATGGAATCACGAACACCAATATCGGCATTGTAGCATCCTTCGGTCCCGAGGTCGCGGTACGTAGTATATCCGGCTAGCAGAGCTAGACGACAATTGGTTGTGGCGCGAATGGTACGGGAGATGAGTGATTCGTCCCGCTCTTGATTCAAATATGGTGATCCGGCCTCGTCTACACGGTGCAGAAAGATATGAGTATGTGCGTCTACAAACCCTGGTAGAACGGTTTTCCCTCGGAGATCGAGATCATTGTCTCCGAGTGAAGTAATTGATGGGCTTTCTCGCGTGCTAACTTTCGTTATTAGACCTGTCTTTGTGTTTACTTGAAGAGAAACATTTTTATCGAAAGCTTTGGTGCGACTGTTGAAAAGGGTAGTTGTGTGAATCCAATACTCGTGGTTAGAAGACAAAGAGGAGCTTAAGGGTGTTGATTTTACGATTTGGGAAGAGTTGGCTGCGGATGATCGTAATGCCAAAATCGATGTAGAATCAGATAAAGTAGATCCTTGAATAGGATATTTTTTCGTCATTTTGTCTGGAGTTTGCTAGGATTTCAATTTGGGTACCACTGAGAGCTAAGCTAGAGTGTCAATGTTCTCAATTTATTCACAAATCTAAACAGCTGTCTTCACTGTATACCATGAGATAGATATATATTTATGGACTGATGTTTAGCGCTGACTAGTGACGTACGCTTCGATGATGGTGATGGAAGAGAGCCTGGAATCATACTGGACTTGGTGCGAGCTACAGTGTGCAGAGCCCGCGTTCATGGCTCTGATAGGGCCATTCGTATAAAGAAGCACAGGCTTTTACAGGGGCTGTGTTGGGGTTGACTCGTTTATTCCGAACTCCGTTACTCTGTTGCGTCTTATTCCGTTGGAAGTAGTCTCTTTCTCGAGCACTCAATTGTTCAACACTGATTCTAGACCAAAGAACAATCAATCATTTGCTCACTGAATCCGAAAGGAGGTGAAAATGGTTACATAGATATTGCAACGGTGTGTTTGAAAGACTTATTAACCAATCAATTTCAACAGTATACAAATGGTTCAAGAACCCTCAGTTCCCTTAACCGTCTCGCTCTCGTTCTTGGACTTTACCATGTTTTCTCAACGATGAAGTTCAAAATCACTTCTTTTGTTCTTGAGACGATACAAATACGTCGAAATCTTGAAATGTTGACCAAAGCTTGCGCCATTGTTACGGAAGGCACTTTCTATATACACGAGTAGCTAGGAGGTCGCCTACCTTTGGGTTCTAGCTCAGCACTGTCTATGCCGACTACCTAATTTAAACTACCTTCTCTATTAGCAATCGGCGTTTATGTTGCTATCTTTGGTCTCCTGTCCATCTTCACATTTCCATGATCTTGTTGATAACCCCAGTGATTCAATCGTCGTGGAGGGAAAGCCATCTTTACCTGAAGTTCTTCATATTTGTATGATGTATTTCCGGACACATCTCACATGAGATCATTACTGATATGAACATAGTCAGGAGTCTTACTAAAATCATGTATCTCTCAAATCGCGCGATTTCTGATGGAATCCCCCCACACGTTCCTGAAAGGCTTGATTTCCATCACTGCTTTGAATCTCTAGGCTTATCAACTCCGTTTATCGTCTTTCTATCATGCTTCTACTTTTCTTGAATCCTCTCTTTCTTGTCCACCAATGGATCGAGTTATCAACTTCAATCTAGACAGTATGCGACGCAGTCACCTAGCCTTGACCTTGAGGAGTCTGATTTGACATCGAAAGTTGCCTATTCTACGGCCCAGCGCCAGAATCTAGTTCTAGAACCCCGAATAGAATGCTGGGAAAAATAATCGAAGCGGCTACCTCGAGCTCGTTCAAATAGATTTAAAGATGTTCGTTAAGCATATTTCACCATTTGTTCACTGTAGCCATCGATGTCACGCTTACAAGTCACATGATAGACCGTCGATGAAGATTAACAAAGAAAGAAAAATACAAATGTAATAATAGTAAGTGGTAACGAGCTTACAAGAAAAGGCATAGAAGATTTAAGAAAGAAAATGATCGCTACTAGTATCCATGAAACGCCCTCGTCAACCTAGCTTCCTATGCCCGCCCGGTATTCTCATCAGCTACTCTAAGCTTTGTTATCAAGTCCTGTTTTGTCTCACCCCTCGTAGTTTTCATGCCCCGTTCCTTACACATTTTCTTCAGTGCCATAATCCCCGATTCTCGATACGCAGTCTCTTTCTCGGCAGTCTCCCTAAGTTTCATCGCCAAATCAAGTCTTTTTGTCCCTGACTTAAATTTTATCCCACGTTTCCTACACATTATCTCGAGACTCGTTACCGATAAATCCTCATACTCTACCGACCCCGTCTCGAGCCATTTGATGTGAGTAGCCTTGGTGCCCCATCCCTCCATACCCTGTCTCCGGCACATGTCTCTCAGTTCCCTCTCGGTCTTTCCAGCCCAGTGAGAATCTTTCCAATCATAGTCGCAGACTGGCCCTGGTTTACGTATTGGCTGATAATTGTCGACTATTTCATGGTCGCGTCTCAGTATAGCATTATATCGTCCCATCACAATTGCGATATCTAGAACAGGATGTCCTATGCTTTTCTCTAGCTCTTCTTTCGCTTTGTTATATTCCTCTTTGCGGGTTTTGAGAGATGCGGTCAATTCATCGATAGCATCACGCATAGCGGTGTTACCTTTACCTTCCAATGTTGATTTCTGATCATTCGCGTGGAGTTGTTTAATCACAGTCTTCGCTCCACTGTGCGGAGATAAACCCAAAGCAGATGCAAGCTCACGGAGAGCGCTGGAGTCTAATTTCTCATATGATATGTTTGGATCAGATAAAGCCTTTAAAGCTTGTTCCTTGTCTTTGATAAATCTCTCCCCAAGGTTCAATTGCACATACAATTGCGTGTCTTCGAAATTGGCGGAATCATAGAAAGCCTCGTCGCTATTCTTGAGTCGCTCGATTTTGCTTTCTTTGCTTCCGTGACTTGCGTTAGTTAGGTGGCGATCTTTGAGTATGAGGGAAAGTTCTTCAGAAGTGTAAGATTCGTAGTTGTATGGAGAAGTTTCTAAGCGATGAATCATTTCTTCCCGTGTACCCGAGATTTGAAGGTGTCGATCTCGTAGCAAAACTCGAAGCATGCTATTGTCTTTCTTAGCATATGGCGAGTCACTAGACACGGTGCCAATTGTTGATGGCTCTGCAACCGGAACAATCTCGTCAGCCTGCTCAACACTGCTTTCCTCATTATTTTCGGCTTCGGTAGTTTCGCTTGTCTCCCTTGCGGAGCTCTCCTCGCTATCCTTGATATATTTATCCAAAAGTTTGAGTCTTTCTATCAAAGCTGCCTTGTCATCATTACTGTATTGCGGCACTAAGCGCCTCCAACACTGTTCTCTAAGCGACTCAAGATGCATATCTTCATACTCAAGAATCCCAGTCTCAAGCCATTTGATCATCGCATCCTTTGTTCCATATCCTGGTGCACCTTTCTTCCTCGCGATTCTACAAAGCTCCCAAGCACTGAATAGGCCCCAATTCGTCTTTTTAGGATCATAATCCAAGGCTCCTCGGTCCCCAGTTTTCTTCGTAACAACAGGAACATCATATTTCGACGATTCATGCATTGGTACCTCTGCTGGGAGTGAATGGCCTATCCTACTCTCTAAATCCATTCTCGTATCCGCAAGTTTCTTTTCCCATCGTTCCAGCTCCGCAGGTACTTCGAATCCCATAAGCGTAGATATCTCGACTTTTTTCTTCCGCGCCAGCTTTTGGTCATCCGCCTCCAACCATCCAATTAACTCAGAATCTTCACAAACAACTTTTATCTTTCTTCCTTGTTGCCTCAAATCCATTAGGGATTTCAAATCCGCCACTTCCAAATCTCGGTATAATTTTTCCCCTTCCTCGCCGTAAACCCAATTCATCAGTTGTTCATATCTCAGTATCTCATTTTGACAAATCACAAGATGAGTGTACAGACTGTATTCTTCCAGGTTCCCATTGTCTCGATCCAAAGCATCATCGTATCTCAATCGTTCAATTCGCGCCGCTTTCGTAACTCCACTACATGGAAGCATCCGCGCACTCAATAGTGTGGAGAGTTGATCACAGGTTAAACTCTCATAATCATCTCCGTAACCCCTCATCTCATGTCTCTCAAGCCTCTCGATCATCGCCATCCTGTCCATACTCTCCACCTCCTCCGGCTGCATCACTCGCCAATCGCGTAACAATGCCCTTAACTTACTATTATCCTTTGTTCTATAATTGATTCGATGCCCATGCGAGTTTTGTGAGGGAACTGCGGCCGCGTTTCTCGAAGATGTCGCGGAAGCCTTCTCGGCGATTGGCGCACTCGGAGAAGTCAATGCCTTATTCTTGACAGTCCATAGATCTTTCAAGCCTTCCTCGTGCCTTTCCTTTATCTTCGCACTTTGCTCTGCAGCATCTATCCTCGCAGACTTCCTGCGCTCTGCCTTTCCTGAATCCATGGGCGCGACATGCCCATCATTATCTCTCAACCTCTGGATTAACACATCCTTCGTCCCGTTACTCGGCATGGATCTCTCCTTCAACATCTCCACCAACTCTCCTTTACTTTTCGATGCGTGATCATCACTAAGTGTAACATCCTTCTCCTTATGTTTCTTGTTCGGTGGCAGAATCACGTTCGTGTCGGCTTGCGCCAAAGGTCGTTTCGTCGGTGGCATATTGTTATTGTTGTCGTCAATATGTGGGTATTAAAGCACAATGATTAAGTGAAATATAATCTCAGGTACAAAGTGGAGAATTTTAACACGTTATCTATTTTGATGTGTGAGTGATTATTTACTTTTCTAATTGACGCGACGACATATGACGTCAGAGCTCTTCGGCTCAGATTGTCGCGGCCAGGCTGGAATGGTTTCAATGTTTGAAAATAGATTGTCCGAGATTATGATACGATCAGCGGTTTCGATGACTTAAATTTGCTAAATAATCTAGAAAGTTCTAAATGGAGTGAATATTCCACAGTGACCCTTGTCTATATCTCAATCTCTTTTGCTATCATACAATTCTATCACTGCTATCATACAATTCTATCACCCCCATCTTACAACAAGTGTGCTATTAAATATCCAATAAACCCAAGTCTATAGCCACCATTTCTAGAATCAGGAACTGATAATAATAAAAATACTTAAAACGGTTTTCCAGATGTATTGTACCAAGTAGATAATTCCACGATTCTGGCTTCAGTCCTTCCATATACCATTGCCATACTTTCTCGCCCATTTCTTTCTTTGATGAGCAGCCCCATTGAGCTGTCCTGGCATGAGCAGTCGTTTCAGGAGGATTGCCCTAACTATCATGAACAGCACGCCTAACCAAACGACAACCAGAAAGACACTAATCACGGTGCCAACAATCCGAATAGCATTAGACCCAAATGCCGTACCAATCTGTATCGTAGCCGTGGCTAGTGCTGTATTTGGAAAGACAAACGAGTTCCTAATTATGTTAGTAACAATGCTCGAGATGTTTGAGATGGGAAGATTCTTGCCATGTCATGTCCGCACTAATGTGATGCTCCGGGTGATTAGGTTGCATAACTTGCCAATGAGCGCCTACAGATATCAAACAGAACCAAAGGCATAAACCCCAGATGAAGAGTCCTGTAAAACTCCCCATCAAGTATAAAACGAAAGGGCCCTCGGTGTTGCCAAAAATACCATTGGGTAGGATGGTCGTCTGCACCGAATTAGAGAGAGAAACGATTGCTGTCACTGTGAAACCGGAAGGGCCAACTGATACGAACTATTGATACTTAGTTAATAATTGAAACAATAATTACAGGCATGACTTACCATTCCAGGTCGTGTTGTCTCTTGGGGGAGTTTCTTGGTCATCAATCGATAGAGGAAAGCACTGTAGATCATGAGACTGAGGAGAAATCCAATTCCTTGGAAGCAAACTGCCCCGAAAGCTATAGCAGTGGAATTGATGCGTGCAGCCGCAGTTGCATTTGGTAAAGTAGAGATAAGATTCGCCGCAACTGGACCAGTCAGTAGTAACGGGTAGGCAGGGAAGGTCCAGAGAGGAGTCATATTAGCAATGGGAAATTCTCTAAGCAGTAATATAAGCCGACGTTCTGCAAAGAGGAGTTAATACTCAGACTTACTGAGTGGACCAAAGCAATAGGTACATGCCGGATGATGCAACTACGCTCAAAGTGCAATACGCCCAAAAGCATACCTGCATGGTAGTTTGGAACCATAGGCCAGTCTTGGGGATTCCATACTGACACATGGTCACGAGAATTGTTCCCACTCTACAAAGGTTCAGACGTGATTCTTTAGCTGAGACAGAAAATTACTCACGATATCATCTAATCATACATTAGACAGGTATTCAACAGACACTGATACTAGAGTCGACTTACACAAGCAGGAATATACAAAGATTCGGATGGACTAAGGAAAGATTTAGAGAAACTTCCAGGGTTCCATTTGAAGCGAAGAGAGATTAATATACAATTCATTACAAAGAATATAAGATTAAGGAAGAAGACTATTTCTCCAACGATTCTCAGCCAATTCGATCGATATGGGACTGTTGGATGTTAGAGCCGGTCCCAAATGTAATTGTATCGATTGACATACTTGAATAAAGGACATTTGCAATTCCTCCAGTGGCCATTGTTAGAGTGAACCATGTCCATGTAACACAACCAATGCGATCACGAATACTGACTTTGGCAACTGCAGTATCCTCAGTGTCTGGCTGTTGATCAACTCCATTTATTCCATGATCACCTCCCGCATCGGAGGCATCTAATACTGTAAAGCCTCTGTGGCTTGCGTTGCCATTGGTATATATATTCCCATTCCCATTCCCATTCCCGTTTCCATTTCTATTTCTATTCCCACTTGCACTCCCATTGGTATGTTCATGATTGTTTTCTATATCGGATTTTGGCCCTCGGTTTCTATGAACGCTTTCATTCGCAGATGAATCATCTTTTAAATAGGAAATTTGAGGTTCGTCCAGGTTGGGTTGAGGAGTATCATTCATCAATCGTGGTAGAGGTGACGTAATTGACATTTCTTGAATATATCTTCCTCGGGTGCCGTTGCGCAAATCTTCGATACTGCATATAGGACGAGTAGAAAGAAAGGTCCCAGCGAAGTGAGAGTGAAGGTAAAGTTCACCAGAGTCGTTAAGAATATTAGAATTTGTAGAACGATGGATCCAACATTACTCAAAGCCATGGTGAACGTAGGTAGTTATAGAGGGTGGTTTTGAAAAGACTCCGAAAGAGGGGAGGGTGGATGGGTTCCTGGAAGAACGGCACTATTTTGGGGCTCGACGAGTTGATTTTACTTTGTAGTTCGGAAGAAAAGGCTTCGGCAGAGACTTGGGATTGGCTATTGGCGACTGGAATTGGTCGAGCGTTCGAGACTAGGTAGGATGGAGGTTTCTTGGACTTTGGGATTCGGGCTTGAAATTATTGTTGTGGATTAAAGAGAGGAAGAGATGAGACTAAAGCATCGAGCACCCCTGACTATAATTGTGGGTTATACCGTCACCACAGCTTTTAGCGTGTGATTTAGATCATTTTGGGCGGTAGACAGGGGCAGAATCTTTTGCCGAAAACTCCGCTTTCAATATTAATTAATTTATCTCTGTGTCTCTCACGTGTCTCTCTCTCTCTTTCAAGTCACAATCAATCAATCTCTACCAGCGATAGTGAAAATCACACATTTGTTCCTCTCTCCACCTCTCTATCAATCAAAAGTTATCAGCAATAGTGATATACATACATTCGTTCATGCCTGTCTCGTCTCAATGTCGCATCTTGTTATACTGGAGACTACGAGATAAGGACAATATACCTATCCTCCTTGATGAGTGCAATTCGATATACTATCTATGTTACACTACTAATCGTCTTTCTCAACCAATCTCCTATTGTCCATTCACAATTTCTCTGTCCTCTGATTTCATCAAATCGATTTCTTTACTTACCTCATCGTGCTTATTAATTTTTAATTCCATTGTTCCCTTTCAGCCGTGAATTTTCAAGGGGATTCTTAACTACCTACCTTCATCAGATTCATCGCGTTCTCTATCATGCTCTTGAGGTCATTAAATTTTGGTCCTGTTGCTTTCTCATCTGTCTCGGACAAACTCTCTCTGCATTTAGAGTACGAGGTTGTTATTAGACTACCGTCTGGAAAGCTGGAGACCTTGTCGGTGGACGAGTGTCTGAAAGCGTTGACATCGGGGGAAATATGGGTCGCCAGTGGGAATCCATGTCGCGTTGATTTCGTTATTGATCTCGATGGCAAAGAATCGTTTGGAGCTAATAATAATCATATCATCGAGTTGTTGGGTAAGTTCGTCGCAGAGTCAAAGGTTTGTCAGATCAACACTCTAGAGAAAAATTGACTTACTCACCATTTAAAGATATGGGAACAGCTGGGATTATCCGCAATACTTCACTTGCAAAATGAACCACTACAGAAGAACAATCTTTCTCTTCAGCTAAACAATAAAGAACCTTTAGATTCACCGGTTCTCGACGTTCGACCTTGGTCATGCACAACTACCGATATTAGGATACCGGACGCACAACTCTGCGCTCAGATGGAACAGCTAAAAGTGCTCTTATCATTTCGACATATATCTGGAGGGATTCAAACTTCAAAAAGACGGAAACCATTGCCCCTAGATTCGGTGGTCGGCAAAGGGTCCTCTCAGATATTGAAGATCGCGCAGTCAGGCATGCCAAAAAAATCTTTGGTTATCAAATTTGGCCCCAGTGAGAACATATCGTCACTCCTGGAAAGGTATTCCAACTCTAGGGAACGATTTCACACTACTCAAGCAAGCGTACCCAGCACATCATCAACCATTCAAGTTGGCTCCAAAGTAGAAATTTCCAAACTCTTGAAAGAATGTTCTGAGAGTTTATACTCGAGTATCACATTACATGCTATACCTGCTTTATCTCAATTGAGCTCTTTCATAAGTTCGGGTCCATTCTCCCAATTCCCATCCACTTCTAGATATGTGACTCCTTCGAGTAATTCTCGTAAGAGGGTGAAAAGGGCTCCTAAAATTTCACGGAGAGTGGAAACTAGTTCTTTAATCAAGCAAGACGATGCTTCCACGTCACCAGAAGATGTAGCTTTTGACGAAATGCTGCTTCTATCCAGCGACGAAAGACATTGTGCTCGAACCTCGAATAACAACTCATCGAATTCCCCCACTATCGGAACTGTTTCCCAAAGACGCAGCGCAACTCTCAATTCTCAAGATGAAGCATACGTACTTGATCCTACAGCGTCATGCAAGCTCGTTACTGCGGCGATACATGTTATGATTGCTGGAATCGATGGTAGACAGAGAACAACAAAGGGGGTAAAGATTGACAATATCTCAAACATATCAGCTATTTCTCTGACAGCCTTGAGTCCTGTCATTTTTTCTCCGGGTTTCAAGAAGGTAGTATCAGCACTTTCTCAAATCCGATTCAATTACTAAGTGACATAGTCGGTAGCTCATAATTCTCGCTACACTCCTAGGATCATTCAAATGATGACCTCATTGGCACGCAATGCCCAAACACCAGGCCTACGACAAAAACTTGAGCAGATTGCAAACATGGCGACCTCTGAATTTGTCAACGTAAAAACTGATGAAGAAATACATGGTGAGCTAGGCTCTGAGAAAAGGCTGACAGCCGTGGTGCAATCTCGACTATGGTCAATGATGCAACGAACATTACATGATCTATCAGCTGCTCGCCAGATTATCAACAAACGTTCGACTTCAGAGAATGTTGTTATGACTGAGGGGATTGACGAATACGAAGATCTTTTGGACTCTATCGTCGATGACGCTGACGTACAAGATTCAGCAATGGTAGACGATGAATTTCGATGGATTATGGATAATCACAGTGAAATTTCGGCATTCGACAATATACTTAGTGATGATGAAGGTGTGCCAGACCATGAATTTGATGATCTACTTCTTGAAGTTGACGACGATGCCTATGAGTCACTGTTAAGCGGTGAAGAAATGGAAAGATTGGCAATAGAGTCGGAATCCGAGGAGATTTTTTTCGGCCACCGTTGGCAACTTGAGGATGAAGAACAATATCACGATTTATTGTTAGTCGTTAAAGACTCGGGTCATGACGAATTGTTGCTTGAGGAGAAATCCGGTATATTGGAGGAATGTTTATTATACAACAACGATGAACTGCTGGTAATTTGAATTCGAACTCGAACCGGATCATGTAGCCGTCGCACCAGAAACCAGAATATCAAAAACCCGGACTAAAGTCTATTACGTCAAGGCGCGCGCGCTTCGTAACTTCAGCGTAGCAAAAGCCCGGTGTATATGGAATCATTTGCTAATAGAAACACGAGTGTCTTACACGTTGATTGGAGTTGATAGTTCTAAGGATTTTTGTGGTAAGCGAACAAAAGTTGTACGATGTGGTTCGTGAATGGTGGGGTTGACAAATGGGTCGAAACCAGCATGAATGAAGACTTGGGCGAAACCATGACTCCAGTTTGTACTAATATTTCATATCGAAATAGAACAAAGCTTTCCTAGCTACCCATTGCGGGAGATATATACTCGCAATGAAGTACTATCTATGCAATAGAAGATCTCAAATCACAATCGAAAGAACAACGATACCAAATATGGCCATTTGGTCAGTCTCTTCGCTGAAAACTGTTGGATTTTACATGACTAACACAACCATTCGATTAGCAATAAATCAACAATCCTCAATTTTTGGATCTCCTTCACAATGACTTGAGAACTAAATGTTCCAGCTAATATATAGATGAAACGACTAATTTCTCAGACGAGCAAAGCCGATCGAGCTGCCATATTAAAGTGATTTCAACGTTGCCAAATACTGATCACTCGTGGATGTCAGTGCTACAATCATAGCTGAGGCGCCCTTACTACACATGGTGAAATGCTCTTGTAAAACCATTGTCAATGGAGATGATCGAAACGGAATTCTTGCTTGACCGGCAGACCACGCACTTATGACCTCTTTCAGCGCCAGCAGTTCAGTATTAATCTGACGACCCTCTTGGCGTTCTTGCGGAGTCTGTTCATCGTCGATATCTCTAATTCTGGAATGTACTGATATTTTGCTCCGGCCAGATTGACAAAGATCATTTTGTCGCCTATACGTGGAGGATGAGTTTGCGATTCGATTGTGTTGATTTTCTTTTGCAACCGCAATAGGTTCTTCGTAAGATGGCTTTTCCGCTTAGACTTGATGAATACCTTCTTAATCGATCTGGTAGTTTGGGTTGTGGATCCAAGCTCCATCAGCACTCAAAGTTGCAACCTTTGATTGCTCTTCAATACTAGTATCTGTTGCTTGTTTGCCAACCGGAATTCACTCTTCCTCCTTTCTGTTAATTTATCTCACGCTTCAATAAGCTGACCATTGATAATTCCAAGCTCCAGAATCGCATGCATCCTCAAGCTTTGATCATGTACGCTTGATGATTCTGCCGTGCGTCTTCCCAGACTTTCCTGGAATTCTTCTTTCAATGAATCGAATATTCAACAAGCTCGCCGTGCAATACCCTGGATGCACACTTTGCAGCCATCTAAAAGTTCAGATTTCCCATGAAGATCGGGTTTCTTTGTCCGAGACTTCACGAATAAAACATTCATTGCTTCCATTCAATAGATCGACCGTGGTCTTCTTACAGCGAGACATAATCCCAAATCACTACCTTCCTCATACTCATGACCTACTGTAGGATCAGTTTTCCGCTGTCACTGTGTTCATATGCGAGGATATTGTAGTCTGAGCCGGCGACAACTTGGTGGATGGCTAACGTGATGATTTGCTAATGTATAGTCGTGTTGTTTATTTCGAGACCTAGGATGTTGTTAAATGAAGGAGGACTTGTCCTTGGATGAGAGAGCGGCGCTTGTGGACATGAAGTGGAGATAGTTAGGAGAGGAGGAGAGGCTGTGGTCAATCTAGTTGACGAGGGTCTTTGGGTCTGACAAATCAGGAAGGCACTCGACCTTAAGATTGGATTGTGGTGGGGTAACTCTTGTCTGGCTCTTTGTGGAGTCGGATTCTGTGGTGGACACCAGCGGCTGTATACGTCTAGGGTTTTGGAGGAATCGTTATTCGACATGATGCATGTAATCAAACGGTGCGAGTATCTCAGGAATCTGCGAGTGATGAATTTCATCCAATCACCTGATCAATGTCTAAATGTATGTACGATATATGAATTCCTTCATAGTCCCTCCAAAGGAATTGACAGAGTTATTATGTACGCATCACTTGGCAAGATTGTAGAACATATCTGTATTATCCAGAAATTTATAACTGCTGAGAGATATCCGGATAGTATTGCACATTAGATACTAGGTAGGTAATGAAGATATACTTACTAATAGAACACAACAATTGCTTTTGGGTCCCTTGCATACTCGGCGTACAGTTGTAAGTTACTATTCTCGAGCCATCGTTGTTGAAAGTTGCGGTGCGAAGAAGCATATAAGCTAGACCCAATTAGTACTAGTTGAGATAAGCTTAGGACAATTGGCGTTCTTCCGTTCTTCCGATCGTAACCTCTTCTCCTCTCTCCTCTCTACTAAATTTATCACAATCTCGAGATAGTCTAACTGCCCTCATATTCTAGCCTTATACTTCCCATCGCTCCTCATGGTCAAAGAGTCACAATCAAGTCTCGTTCATCCTTCCGTTCTTCCTATATCCAATCATCCAATCATCCAAAACCTGGTGGTAGCATTGGAACGAATACTTTGTGGCTCGGACGATGTGACAGCTCATTGGCTCCATATATTAAACGCGAAGCCATCCACGGTCCCATGTTCACCTGAACTTCACGCCCCTGCCATCACCAACGAAATCCTCGGACCCTGATTTCTATTTCTACGTCATCTCTGCCAAGCATCAAGATTTCTTCAAAATACACATACATGCGAGTAGCACACTGCCACAATGTCGAAAAATCTTGAAATGAATCCCTTGTCGTTACAATGTGTGAATCAATTACCTCACCGCCAACCATTCACATACGATGATGAACTACTGCCACGGATCCTGGAACACATGAGGAAGTACGATGATCTTATTTCTATATGTATATATACTGGATACTAAATACTCGGTCAAGCTGCAAGTATCGACAAATAAATTTCATCGTCACTTCTACTGAAACATAACAACAACAACTAAAGACCCATAACCAGCCTCCTCCAAAACTTAAATTTTTTTTCACATCGAACAAAACTTGATCCATACCCCCATATTTCTCATCTCTCGGCAACTTTAATATTTATATCGAAGATATCGATCTACAATATTCCTAGAAATCATCCTCTGGAGATCAGATTCTACACAATACCTTCAAATTAATTTTCCACCGATAATCATACCGAAATCATGGCTTTCGCATTCACCCTCCCTCTTCGCATCGTACAGGCGGTCTTCTCTATCATCGTCCTCGGTTTGATGGCCTATGGTATGTACACAGTTCCCCTCATATTCCCTCTACTCATTACTAACACCATCTAGCTGCCGACGCATGGTCCTACTGGTGGTCACCCGATTCCGTCAACTTCCTCGTCTTTACAGCCGTTTGGACTATCCTCGCTCTCATCTACCTTATTATCGCACCCACCCATTTCCCAACTGCAGCACATAAATATGGAATCCTATTTGCCGAGGCTGTCACCATGATCTTTTGGTTTGCAGGCTTTATTGCCTTGGCTGTTATGCTTAATAATGTCAATTGTGGACATTCCAACTGGAGCGTATGTGAAGCTAGCATTGCTGGAGATGTTTTCGCCGCTTTCTTATGGTACGTATCTCTTTCTCCGTTCTCGATGAGCTTTTTAAGTTGTAGAAGAATGGGAACTAACTTTGGGTGAATAGGTTGTTGTTCCTTGCTACTACCATCATGGCCGCTTTACACGTTTCCCGCAGCAGTCGATCCAGCGATCGTCATGATCCTGCCATGGAAGTTGCCGTCTAAATACCATCTTACGATGTCGGGCAATGTGGATATGCATCGAGGCTTGATACCTTCACTTCTATGAATGTCTTTTGAATATAATTGGTTATGGATGATAGTATGGGGGCGTTTGGCAAGGGGTTGGGGTTTGGTTTTGGTGACGAATACGTGGATACGTGATTACGATAAACGAGATATGAAGGGGGAATGTTGGGTGGGGTGATGGAGGGGTGGTGAACGTTCGACTTTTTATACCCAAAATTGCTTGCTTTTTGTTTTGTTGTTGAATAACAATAATTATCCTGATATCGTTTAATTTGTTTGTTTGTTGAAGTTATGGTGATTTTATGTATTTTTATGTGATCCTATGTCTCTATACTCTCCTACTTCCTTCCACATATTTGGAGTAACTCTGCATTACTTTTCTTCATCACACTGTTAGCTCTAAAACCTGTTGAAATCCTGCTGGCATATGTTGAGGTCCGGTCAGGCGTCGTGTAGTCTCGATGTTCTTTAGTGCTTGCTTTATTTAATTCCTTCCCCAATGTTCAAGTACGAAGATCATTCAAGTACGAAGATCTTGACACAGTACCCAAGTATGACGGGCCAGAAACATTTCTATTATAGTCCTGCGCAGTGCTATGCAATAGACATAGTTTCTAGCTCGATTGAGTGAGATTGTGGGTTATCTGTGTGTGTTTCAGTTTTCCATTGGTGCGTACGTAGTAGGTATGCAACGTTATCCTCTGACTTAAGCTCAACAAGACCGCTTTCGCACATGAAAGCATCAATGGTAGAATAAAATCGCTACATTTATCAAGAGAATATATATTCAGCACACATCCAGCTTCCCCGACGTTCAATAAAGAGACCTGCAGTTTGATGATCAAAATTCTCCTGCAATTGATCGTAGATCCTCAAACTCTAGTCCCCTCTAAATACTCATCTCGTGTGTATTTTATCCGCGCTTGTACATGGAAATGATCGTGTAATTGATAATGGGTTTTCACTTTCATGATGAATGCTTTACAATCCTCGCACACATCCTTGGTAACTACAATGTAAACTCCACGCGGAGCTACCTCTCGAAGCTTGCAGCGGAAAAGATGATGATTTTCATCTATCGACGCCGGCAAACGATGGAGACACTGTGCGAAATAATACGCAACGAGTTTCTTCTCTGCGTGGCATGCGTTAAAACTGCCAGATTTGCCACGGTCGTTTTTATCAGAAGCAAGGTGATGGCCAATATTATGGCAGAGATGTTCGACCTTCTCGGTCCAGTCTTCCCAGCCGCTGGTTGCACTCTTTGAAGGTATATCAGAATTGTGACCGAAACTTATATGTGCTAAATCATATATTGTCAGTTTGGAAGTTGTGGGAATTGAGGGCAGTCGGTGGAAATCCCTTTTTTTTTCAGAGTATTTGGGATATTAGCAACTCACCTATTGTTTTGTATTCTTCAAAACGTGAGAGAGGGTAAGTTCTCTGGATGAACAGTTCCTGATAGCATGATGGGGATCTCTCACGAGGTGTGAAGTAGATTTCTTCAGTGCAAGGCGGCTGCGTGGGTGTCTCCAAATTGGCAGTCTGAGTAGATGTATTGATACTCTTTCTTTCCTCTTGAACGTCTTTTTCATCTGCTATTGGCGTTTTTGAGATTCTTCGAATATTGGAATTTCCCCATAGAGCCGCTTTCATTATTGAAGCGCGCAAAGCGTTTCGTTGCCTTGAATTATCCACAGCATCGACTTTTCGCGGGTCAATGTTGCGACTCTCCTCGATGGAACTATTCAAGACTTCAAAAATTTTGTCGAGTTCGGAAAAGTCATTGTTTGGAACTGTTATCGGCTCATTTGATTGAGCGAGTTCAATCCAAAGTTCACCAAAACTCTTCTCTCTTTCATTCGGTTCGTCATCAATTTGCAAACCCGACAGGTCTAATTCAACACCGCTGTCGCTTCGCTGCTGCTTGCCTTTCCCTTTTTCAGCAATGGCTTCATGTCCTGTATCTTCATCTACAGCTGACTCTGAACCATGCGTCTTGAAATCACTCAACTCCGTGTTGTCCTCGAGATTTATGTCTCCATTGGTTTCAGTGTTGTCATCGGGAACTGTCCCTCGTACATTCTTGCCATTCAGAAGACACAATTTTTGCTCCTTCGCTGGCTCCATTTTAGCCCTGGACTTGCGTGTGATTTTCTTCACAGAAGCGTTACCGGTGCGCTCTTCAAAATCTAGTTGATCATTTGGGTTTCTGGGATTTTTCAATATTGCGAGTAGAGTTAAATAATTTCTGAGGTTACATTGAAATGTATTACCCCTCATCATAGCTGGCAATCTGACTCAGCTTCATGGCATGCTGAGTGGTTGCACAGCCTAGACTGACTATGGGCGGTTTTGCAGTCAGCCTTGTATTTTGCCTTGGACAAAAATGCATTAGGGTCTATTATTGACTGGACCTCTTCAATAGAACTTAAAAGAAACTCACGAGATATTCAAACCAACTACTTAGATTGGTTGACGTCGTAACGCACATCCTAGAACGTAAGGCTTTTTATTTAATACAACTGTCGACCAACTTGTTTGTATTCTCGGTATCAAGTATGTCCTCAAGATGTGTACGAGATTCCACATGAAAGTGATCGGAAATTTCAAAGTGTTTTTTGACCTTCTCGATAAACTCCTTACAATCTTTGCAGATCTTTCGACTAACAACTATAAGAGCCCCTCGTGGGGCTGAAGCTTTGAGCTCTCGGTAGGGAACAGTATTTGGTAGTTTCATGTTGACTTGATGTCCTGCCAATGTGTTTTCGTAAAGATACCAAGCAATCAATTGTTTTTCCGCGTGACATGCATGGTACCTGCCGGGAAATCCATAGTCCAGATCTTTTTGATGGGGGAGTTTATGGTTGATGATCTTGCAAAGTTCTTCCACTTGTGATGTCCAGGTCAAGTTCGATATAATATCGTTTTCTTGGAAGGGTTGGTCCCAGCCACTAGCTGCGGTACATCGATGAAGACCATTTATATTGAGTCGAGCTTGCAAGAGTGTGTCAGCGCGATTCGGAGCACTCCGTTGAGGAAGTCTCAGGGTCTAAGTTTATAAGTCACTGACCTATTGTTGTTTTCTCTCTTGGTATAGGATAGCTATGCACAACTCATGGAACAAGCTGACATAATTCAACGTGCTGATTAATCGAGTTGTGGCGATATCATAACCAGCGTGAGTGATCTGGGTTGATATATTTGTGTTTATTCATGTCTTGTGACCGCCAGAGACTTATTTTCTCGAGTGAAGAGATTAATGAATCAATACTATCAGCAAATGTGTTGAGAGAATGATCGACCGAATCCGCAAGAACTTTAGGAGCGATGGAGTAGTCGATATCAGGACCAGGAGCATGATACTCTACTTCTCCGCTCTTCTCAAGGGATCTACTCAAGGTTTCACTTGTATCATCCTCTGAACTAGTGGATCCGGATAATTTTGGACCCGCATCCCTCCGTTTCGTAATCATGGCGCATAAGTCTTGATATCTTCTTTCTTGATTCTCTTCATTTTCTCGGTGTCTCCTTTCCTGGTTCACTTCACTTCTTTCCACCATTTGCTTGACCATATTCATCACCAAATCAAAAGGATAAAGTTCGGTCTGGGTTCCAGCCTCTGTAAGTGTGTCCACAATCTCAGTAGCATTTTCCTTCTCAACTCTAGGGACACACTCGACTTCTTGCTTGCTACTTTGACCCTTTGCACCCAAGTTCTCAACGGCGGCCCCGGTAACCTCTTCCTGCTCAGCCAGATTTTTGATCAATCTTGCAGTCTTAATATCGATTTCAGCGGTGCTTTCTGGTCTTGCTTTCTCAATAGCTGCCTGCAAACTTCCATCAGATAATCTCATAACTGGCCCTTGTACCACGGGGATTGTTTTGATCGCTTTCGAACCCAGTTTCCTCTTGTCTCCAGTGTTTTTCGATTTGACTGCCCGCTTAGTCTGTCCTCGTCGTGACTTTTGCTTCAGGGGAATAGCTGAATCACCTTCCGGCATGTTTGAGCAAAGCTTTGAAGTAATTATTGGCTGGAAGACTTCTGGGGGTTTAAGTGAACTCAGAAATAGTTCCAATGTGGACGATCAATTTATCTTTGCGTTCGCTCCTGGTGTGCCCGCTTGACCTGAGTCAGCATTTTTTTCTGCATGGTTGCACAGCATGAGATTCACGTGCGAAACACGTGCAAATTTCCCATTTATATTGAGACAAAATTCGAGCTAACATCTCCCTTCATGAAAAAGAACAATTGATCTCGCCTGTCCTCTTGTGTCAAAAGTCTTGATACCGTTGAAAAGATTAACTTCTTCCATGTAATAATCACCAAAAGCTAGTCCAGATCCGTACACGACAGTTGGATCTAAACGGCGGAGATGAGTGAATATCAGTACACGTATGGCAAATCACTTTGTATGATATGGCATGATTACTATAACTTCTCTGGGAGCTCCTCTCTCAATACTGTCAATAACGACTGGTTAAATACCTAGATCTTTATTTCGATTTTTGACTTCTCCCGGCAGTATCTTGCCTCAAGCGTCACCTTCATTGGCAGTAACATTGAATCATTGGTTCAGACCCAACTAAAGACTGTCTGTATACAATCTTAGCTTCCTATTCATGTACAGCTTGGCTAACAGTCTTAGATATTTCAAAAATCTCTCAAAATCAAACCTGCAGCATGTCCCAACCACCAGACTCCAAGGAGCAACCTCCTTGTCGCTTTTTTGGTTACCCAAAACCGGTTGAAGGTCCCGAAATCCCATTCAATATGCCAGTCGAAGTGAATCCAATTCAGAGCGGTATAGCTTTGGTTATTCTAGGATGGATGTGAGTAGAGTGATATCCGTTTCGGCGATTTGTGAAGGTCTAATAAGCAATTGCCAGCGTTTCTAAATTTGATTTTGTTCAAAAATTTATTTACAATAATGCAGGCTTTACTGTGTTAAGAGATCTTGACTTGGGAAACGCCACAGAGAGAATGAATGTAAAGAACTTCCCCTCTCAAATTGTTGACTGCATGTCTAACACAACTAGCCTCTTGTTATTCCACTTGCCAATGATTCGGAAGTTCCATACGTTCCTGACCTTGACCGATCTTCTTTTCAAGATTTTCCCGGTCGTTATCATACAGTCGCAGATTATCACGAAAAGTATCTTTCTGAAGAACTCACCCCTCTCGCAGTATGTAAATCTCTACTTCCACTCATCCGTCGAGATATTGCTACACCATCCCATCATGCCATTTCTTTCATCGCGACAAACTTTGAATCCGTCCTAGATGCTGCCGAAAAATCAACAGCCCGTTATGCGGCAGGCAAGTCACTTGGATTACTCGACGGTATTCCAACAGCTATCAAAGATACGACACATATAGCTGGATATCGAACAACCAACGGAAGAGCTGCAAGCAACGACCTCTTTCCAATATCAGAAACTTCTGATTGGCCAATTCAAAAATTAGAAGAGTGTGGAGTAATTATCCTTGGTAAAACGAACATGTACGAATACGGCACCGACACCACAGGCTTAAATCCATACTGGGGAACTCCTCGGAATCCACACAACCGAAATTACTATACAGGAGGCTCTTCATCTGGTTCAGCTTACGCTGTAGCAGCCGGGTTGGTACCCTTCACTTTTGGAGCTGATGGAGGAGGAAGTATCCGTATTCCCGCTGCTTTTTGCGGGATTTATGGATTGAAACCTACGTATGGTCGCCTAGAAGACACATCAAGTACCGTTGTCGTCACTGGTCCCTTGGCATCTTCAATGATGGACCTAGAAGCCATGTATCGAGTTCTTGCACAACCAGATCCATCCGATTCAATTTGCCAATCTTTTGCGCCTCCAAGCAAAATTCTTACTTCAAGTTTGCAGCCAAAAATTATAGGCATCTATAAGCCGTGGTTTGAGCGGTCCGATGCTTCAGTTCTTGAGGTGTGCCAAAAAGCCATAGATTACTATGAGAACCAACTGGGTTATGAAGTAGTCGATATCGAACTGCCCTACATACCCGAAGGACAAAAGGCCCATGTTTCCACTATCCTGGCCGAACTAGCCATTCGTGCGCGTTCCAATCATCTTCCAGATCGAAAACCTACCTCAACTTCATGGCTTGCCGATCTCAATCCAGCAAACAAAATAGCTCTTGGAGTTGGTTCACAGATGACCGCTCAAGACTATCTTCTCGCACAGCAAATGCGTAATATCCTCATGCAACATCTGGCGTTTCTGTTCGAGATATATCCGGGATTACTCATTGTGACCCCGACGTGCCCTATGCCAGGATGGGATATAAAGTCTGAAAGAGATCTCAAATATGGTTCTACGAATGGTAATCTTACCTTTCGTAGTCTGGAATATGTGTGGATTGCCAATTTGTGTGGAAATCCTGCGATTAGTGTTCCTGTTGGATATGTTGATCCCGTTGAGACGGCTGGTGAAGGGAAGGTTCCGATCGGTCTTATGGCAATGAGTGATTGGGGATCAGAAGATCAATTGTTGGGATGGGGTAGGGAGGCTGAGATTTATTTGAATCATGTTTATGAAGGTGGCAGAAAGAGACCCAACGGGGAAGGCTGGGTTGATGTCTTTAAGCTTGCAAGTAGCCAGATGGAGACCGTCTCATAAACCTAGGATTTGGGCATTAGATCTGAGGATATCGGTTTAGGTTTCTGACTTTATGGTGAAAGATAGAGTGTGGAGCCGGGAGTCACGGAATTGGTAATCTTGCTTTCTCTTATCAAAGCTTAGTTAAACTTTATTTCCTGTCTCGAAAGTGATGGTATCTGCTATTTCTTTGCGATCAAGAATGGAGTACCTGACTAATGGGTAGACTTACTCCATTAATCTTAGCGTGACCGAAAACTTTCTCGTATCTGGATAGCAGGGGCCCCTGTCGTCCAGATAAGCATGCATCAACCCCACTAATTCTAGATTCAGACAGAAGCTGTCTTCAAATCATCGTCGTCAGCGTGCCCACTCATCATGACATCTTGATCTAGGATGAAGACGTCAAGAAGTATACAAATAGTCGCTATGTAGCTCATAAAGTTGAACTGTCCCCAATCCTTTCCCGCACTTTTGCTCTTGACTTTTTGTCCTGTGCTATCTTGTATGATTAGTTCAACATGCGTTTTCTCAATCTCATCGCGACTGTATGTCTGAGTTCTTTTACTGCAGCTTCACGAACTCCAGATGCCTCTTCTCAACTTCGTACAAGATCTCTAAATGGCACTCACGTCAAAGCAATCACACCAAAAGTATTCATTGTGGACATGGTGAGCAAAAGATCATAGCTCGAGTAGCAGTCTATTGACTCGAAACATAGTTTTCAGATGAAGGAGAAGCATGGTATGGCATCAAAGAATTTGATATTCTGGCTAGGAATATCACTGTGCCTGGCATAAGTCCACTTTTCCCCGAGGTACATTGTACACTAGACGGAGAAATTTGCCAAGTTATAACTGGAGAAGGAGGTAAGAAATTGAGTTCCTATGCGGCAAAGAATGTCTCCTTGGGTCTAGCTAAAAATTACAGAAATAAACGCTGCTGTGACAATCAATTCTATTGCATATTCACCTCTCTTCGACTTGAGCCAGACCTATTTCCTCATCGCGGGTATCGCAGGTGTATCTCCAAAGGTGGCCACCATTGGTGTAAGTATCAATTCTGTTCCCGTTAGGGTATTATGCTGATATAACCAAGGCTGTAACATTTTCCCGTTACGCTGTGTCTGTAGCTCTTCAATACGAAATGGATGCTAGAGAAATGCCTTCTAATTGGACCACTGGATATTGGCCTCAAGGATCTTACTCGCCAACAGAAACAGTGACTGAAATCTACGGTACTGAAGTTTTTGAAGTCAATGAACCACTACGACAGATCGCCATGGATTTTGCCCGAACAGCTGTTCTTAATGATACCGCCGATGCAATGAGCTATCGAGCTCTATACGGTGCCACAGAAGCATATGCTCTCGGTGCTCAACCACCTTCAGTTGTGGCTTGTGACACTGCAACCTCAGACGTCTACTTCACCGGAGAGCTACTCGCCGATGCTTTTGAAAATACTACCTCGCTGTGGACAAATGGAAGCGGTATTTACTGCACTACCCAACAAGAAGACAACGCCACTCTGGAAGCTCTTCTCCGAGCCGCCACTAATAGTCTTGTTGATTTCTCCCGTATTATTATCATGCGTACTGCATCTGACTTTGATCGTCCTCACGCCAATCAAACTATCTTGGATAATCTTTTCGAACAAGACCAAGGTTATGATCCATCTATCCAGAATATTTATTTAGCTGGTGTGAAGGTGGTTGAAGGTATTGTGAATGGCTGGAATAGTACATTTGCTGGGGGCATTCAAGCTACTAATTACGTGGGAGACATACTTGGTACGCTAGGTGGTGAACCAGATTTTGGACCAGGCTCAGTCTTTCCAAAGAAGAAGATGAAGCAAAGGAGGGGTATGAAACGCCACTGAGCGCACCTTGTTGGATTTTGTATAAATAAGTCAGAGAAGAAAGTTGTACTAGTAACATATGGAAATAGTCAAGGAGATTCAATGAATTTACCGATTCTTTTCCGGCCCCCCAACAGCCCAGTTCATGATTGCGAGTAGCTCCATTGGCGACGAATTCCTTCAGGTCGGTCAGTCTGCGCCGACGAATGTAGACCAGCACCATAAGCAATTTGATCAACATCTAATGATCTGGTCCAGGTTTTCGTCACTCGAGCTTTTATCGATGTATTCAACTTGTGTGTAAGATTTAAGCATGGGGAAAACCTTCGAGTTTCTGTTATCAACCGCATCAAAGTGCGTCCAGGAAAAGTATTTTCTCGGAATTATCCAATGAGCTCAAGCTAATTTTTCACTGGGGAAAAGATGTAAGATCTTACTAAGTAAGCAATTGTCCCACACAATCTCAAGGGAGAAGAATAGAAGGAGAACTTTTAAACACATGACCGTTAAAGCTATCTACCAGCATTGAGTATATAATTCATAGGCAAATCCTCTAAAATCACCTCCTTTTCACCTCGAAGACAGGAGTGAATGCATAGAATTTCAATGCAGTGTCCTGGTATAACACCCATAGTTCCCTTACCTTGGAATAAAGCATACGTCTCCCTTTTTTCATGTTTTATGCAGGAACTAGCCCGTCACACCTGAAGGTTCCCCACTAGTTCATCGAATTAGTCTTGATGTAACCTCGATAGAGATTTGATACATGTACCACATCAGTATAAGCCGAGGCACTCGCACGGCTGCGGTGACAGTAGCTAAGACTGCATTATAGTAAATCAAATCATGGTACACTGCATCACTGATGAACCCCGAAGGATTCCCCAAGAACTAGTTATGCAATGCATCAACGTTTTTGTGTTCCCTCCACAAAACCACAACAGGAAACTATACCAGGAATGATGATAATATCCCGATATATTTTAGGGTCGTTGGAATCATTCTTCACACCCATTATATCGACGGAGGAAAATTTCCTCATGTCTCCGCCCGCTTGATTGCATAATCGCGATTTTAATCAAATTCGAGCTTACAAATTCATTCCACTGCGTGATGTGAAACTGTGTTCTGTGATACTCTATGATCAATCGATTGTTCGAGCCGTTCGAAGCGTAGTTTTCCTTGCTTTGCCATAATCGAAAATTGTCGGTTTGATGTACAGTATGCTGTGACGTCCGCAATGCGAAGGATTGCTCAGGATCAATATTTTCCTGGTTCTTTTTGTAGAAAAGCTGTGCGGTATACCGATGAGAAGTAATTTGAGGAAACAGAACACCACCTTCCGAATATTGAAATTTTATATTTACCCAGTGTAGATTTATTCATTTCACCACTCCAATCCTTGCAGGGTGGAATGTGCTCGGCGTGCAAGACACATTAGTAAGCGATTTTGAAACCAATTGATTGATTGAATAATAAGTGATAAGGATTCAGGAACAACTTTGGTACCTGCATTAGGGTCTGGGGGCTTTCGGGGGCGAACACATTGTGATAGTTGAGAGAACGCATGGTAACAGGGAAAACATTCCGGGCCATGACCCGGAATGTATGCCGATAACACATGATGTACAAGTTGATGAACGCTTATGATGAAAAGTATATTTAGATATTTCTTCAAATTTTATCCTTCTCCGCGAAAATCTATTTACATGTGACCCGTAATGCTGTCTATAATCTATATCTATGATGATGATATTGATGATGCGAAGTAGGGCAGAAAACGTGATATATCTTTGTTTAAAAAACAATATAGTGTACAAGTGCTATCATAACTCGACAGTCACAGCAGTAGGAACTGTGCATGACTTCGAGGTTCCAAATATGGCATCTAGCCACGATTTTAGTTCTTCTCTAGGACCAAATTCTGCCACAAGTCGAGAGGGCTCATCCATAATTACATGAGCAATTTCGGTAGCATTGCCCAGTGTGTCTTGGTTGTTTGCGCAGCGAGTTTGGGAAAAGATTCCATTCACTAGTTCCGAAAAGGCCTCGATTGCCTCAGGGATTCCAAAACGTAAGAGAAGTGCGATAATGGGGAAGACAGCAAAGAAGCCTAGAATTCGGCGTGTAGAAGACTTCTGTGGCAAGGTGGATATAATATGTGCTAGAACAAGAAGCGCACAAAGACACGACAGCACAGCTAAAACTGAAGAAGGAAGGACGTGTATGTATATGGTAGAGAGTCCAAAGGTAGACACGAGAGTTAAGGTACAAGCATGTCCTCCATTGCACTATGATAGGCATTAGTAATGAGGATGATCGTTGTGTAGAAAGAATGAATTTTGAATGCAATATAAAACTTACAAGGATTATGACAGCAGCCCATAAAAGTGCCTTGAAGATACTGTAAATCGAGAGACTAAGAATCCCGGGACTTTGTTGCTGTGAAACCAAGAGGATAACAGTCAGGAAGCAAACTACCCAGCAGCATGTTCCTTCCAGGTCTAAAAAGAGTTGATGCACGGAGGGAGCTTCATCACGGGAATCAGATGGCGTGCTTAGACGTGAATAGATGGTCGTTTGGCAGATGAGGAATATGAGGCCTAGACCGATAGTGATAGGGTTGTATGCCGAGGGGAGAAAGATAACACTAGTTGAAATGGCGACAAGAATATAAAATAATAAATTGTAGCCATAATTGGTTGAATGTTCTAATTTCTCGGATTTGGAGTGGCTAGGAAGGACATGATAATCGGCATCACTATTTCGAGTGACAAAGTAGAGTGCTGGAGTAAAGAATGGCTGCAGGAAGTTTTAGAGTTTGAGTAATAAGTCGACGGATAATGGGGGACAAACCAGTATCCAATTAACTTCAACAAGCGATGCACAAACACTAGATGTAACGATAAAGAATGCAAGACTTGTTGATTCGTCCTCGATATCACCGCCTCGGCAATATGGTATCTTCTTTCGGGAAATGAACGAATAGACTTTGATACCGGCCCAAAGTATACACCAACATGACCACTCGGAAAAGAGATTCAAAACTTGTGGGGTATCATCGAAAGCAAACGAATAAGACATTCTAGAAGGATAAAAAGAAGAACTAATAGAGACAAGGGTATAAGGATTGTGGAGAAATGAACAAAACAAGGGTATTGAGCAACGTAATCAAAAAAGAGAATATCTATGTAGAAACGGCCAGTATCATTTTAACAAAGCGGTTGAACCACCAGAGTGCAACTCTAATTTTCCAGGGAGGCATGATGTGGTTTTATGAGGACATGCCAAGAATAGTGTCAGCCTGTCCGCAGACCCCTCGTTGAATGGGAGTCGAAGGATTTACGCGCTTGAAGGCTTAGGAGGTATGTGTTTCTATAATTGGATGGTAAGCTTGCTACAGAACCAGTGTTTTTGAGTGAAAATCAAAAGACGAAGGAGATGAAGGGAATGAGGGGGATAACATATATTGTCAAAGTGCCCTAACTTTGAAGGCTACATTAATCCTACAGTAATTTCTCGAACTTGAAGTTACTTGGCGATGACCAACGAACAAACAAACAGACATGTTGGAATCTTCTAGGATTCAAGGATATACCAAAGCAAAGATAGGTATGAGAGAAACAACACGACAAGAAACGGAAAGAAGACCAGGATTTATGCAGTTCTGTTGGTATCTCGTTGGTGGTGTCATTTGTGTGTGTGTTGGTTAGATATTTCACAAGTAAACAAACTTTGATCAAAGTGAATCAGATACCTAGATACCTGGGTAGTATATCTTCATACTTGGCAGGTAGGTAGATAGATACATACCTACTTAAGTACGATGTAAATCGAGGATACCTTCTAGTTACGATTCACGATTGGAAGAAAATGCTGGGGGGCTTGGCAAACGAGACATCACGTGAAAACGGTTTGACGCCAGCTACTGAGGCCGATAACGCGCATTTGAATAATACACCAAAAATAGATTTTTGCCTAATGAAAAAAGAAATTTTAGAATCTGTATAATATATTTATAGAAATCTTATTCTATATAATAGAAATCAATTTTATTGAAGACTTTTTGAAAAAAAAATTATATTATTGAATAGCCCTTAGAGCTAGCTTTATTTATTTGATTTTAGAATTTATTTTTCAATTTTCTATAAGAAATATACTAATATTTAAAATCTAATTTCAAATAATTTTTTTGATAATGCATAGACTATTTTGGGATAAATAAAATAAGTTTAATCAGAATTTTTATTTAAAGCTCAAACCTAAATTTATTTCGCTTAAATCGTATAATTAATATAGCTTTAAATACTTTTTATAATATTAAAAAAAAAGAATTCAATTTAGTATACAACTTGAAACAAATTAATAAAATAAAACAAAAAGAGAAAAAATTATTAATTAGAGTTTAAGAAATCGATTGATAAACTTACTTTTGAATAATCTCAAAAATTGAAATTTCTATCAAATTTGATATAATTCTAATCAATAAATCTATTTCTCAAATATTACTAAGATTTAATAATTAATTACATCTCGAATAAATTGATGACTAATTGAGCCTTGAGTCTTGAATAATATTATTAATAAAAAGAAAACTATTCAATCCAATATACAACCTTAAAGGAATTAATAAAATGAAAAAAAAAAAGAATTGTAATTATTAATTAGAATTTAAGGAATCGATAGGTATAATTATTTTTAAATTATTCTAAAGATTGAAATTTATATTAAATTTAATAATATTTGAAGAATAAAAAACTAAATATTTCAGTCTAATCTTTAATCTCTTATTTATTAAATATTATTAAATTGAATATAAATTTCAATTTTTGAGATATTTCAAAAAAAATTATATTTATTGATTCTTTGAATTTTAATTAATAGTCGTATTTTTTTTCTTTTTATTTTATTAATTTCTTTAAAGTTGTATACTGAATTGAATACTTTTTTTTATATAAAAGCACACCATTAAATTCTAAATATTATTTTAGTTTAAGCGAAAATCTATTTTTGGTGTATTGTTCAAATGCGCGTTATCGGCCTCAGTACAGCGGCAGGCTATGTTTCGGCCTTTATCTCCCGCTAATAATAAATCTTGCGAGCGTGCGGAATGTATAACCTAGGTAGGTTATACATTTTTAGATCATCGTTCTTTACAACTCACGCCGAACTCAACAGACAACAGACAGAAGAGTCGAGAAAACTCATTTATTTTGGCACCCTCTTTCCTTGCCGATATGTGTTTTATAGCACAGTAACATCAACTTATTCAAGCCCCCATTCTAGACCGACTTCTACCAGCCACTACAATGGAAAACCAACATCTAGTGTCGTTGGTATCATTCGATCTTCGACAAATCCGTTGAGCTTTGCAGTGAAAACCGATGATGTTGCAAAACCCGTCCATTGTAGGAGTGGGGGAGACTGATCAATTAATATGAATTGGAGGAATTGTTTATCTCATCCACAGTGCCTTCTTACAAAGCCTCGACCCCAAAATCTCCTTCATAAACCTCTCTATCTTTCGCTTTTTTACCCTTCGTTGGAATCATCTGGTGCCCTTATCTCACACATGGTAAATGAGTAGGAGACGAAGGAAGTGGCGTGATCCCACGACGTTTCAAGGATTCGAACTGGTACAAATTGGTACCCATTGGAATCATTATCAAATCTTCCATGCATTTGAGTAACGAATGCTGTGCTTGCACGTAGTACTACCGCTTTTTGTGTTTTGCATTATGGTGCATTCAATACGGATTCGAAGTCGAAATACCAACAAATCATCGTGTACATGCACAATGTATAGTTCATTGTTGGCAGTGTTAAAAAAACAATTAAATTCTACTTTGGTGTTGCTATGCAAGCTGAGGTATACGATGGGCCCCTGCAGTGCAGTCATCCTTTAGCTGCGCCTTACCTCAAAGTGAGATTCTTACTTTAATTGGTAGCTTCCATTGACACGAAAGTCTTACATACCGCAATTATTCTAGAGATTCAATGTCACATTGTCAAGGGATTAAACCTGTGTTTGAGGACTAGATGTAATCTCGACATGATCAAGTCAAGGTAACCTAAGCTTGACATGGAGGCTGATGTATCTCCCAGCTTCACGGGAGGGCTGAGTGCCAATCGCTAGAAATATGCTGGAAAACTCTATCAGTCTCGATTACTACACATATAGGACGGACTGAATCCTTCGTGGTGGCCTGTTCTGCAAAATTGCTTTCAGTCATATCCATCTTGTGAATCCTGCTTTCTAATCTTTAGATCGGCCGTAATCACCTACCTGTGGCCACAGGTTCTTCCTAATATCTCACCCTCTAGATTATTGATGAATATACAACTCTGAGCACTTAGATATGGCGAGTTCCTTACGACTTTCGAGGCGACGACAATGTTCTAGCTCATTATTCTCTTTCTGCGGCGGGCAATTGACTGGCTCGATATCTGCGATACTGGTTATTTTGCTATGTTTGGTGCAGCCGTCGTGGCAACAGAAAGATCCTTTGAACGATTTTTGTAGGAGATGGGGACATCAAACGACTGTCATTGATCGACAATTATTTATCGATGGCGGAATGCTCGATTGGAATCCATTGTCGCAGAATCCAGCTAATTATTCAAGTAAGTTATTATCAGCAACAAGACATTATTGGCTCATGAATTACGCAACTGATGGTATGATAGATTCTTGGCTTCTATATAATGATCTCGACACAAGTCCAGCGGGGCCAGGAATGCCCCAGTTACACGCCAATCTTTCAAAGAATGCGTCGATACCGAATGTGAGCGGAGGTGTACTTTGGGGAGATGAGGTCAACAAGAGATTTTATCTTTTTGGCGGCGACAACTTCGGCAGTTCACCAAGCGCACCCAATCTTTATTCGTACGACCTGCTGTATAATCAATGGGAAAATTTTGGTTCGCCTAATGGTGTTTCGAGCGTTTCGTATGGCATGGGAGTTAGTATATCCGAGCTAGGGCAAGGTTATATGCTTGGTGGATGGCAAAGCAATGCTTCAATTCCGGGATGGACTGGACCGCCTCTCGCAACGAGCGGCTTGATCAAGTATGATTATCAGTATGGAACATGGACAAACAATACTGGACCAGATCAGATTGGAAGAGCAGAGGGTGCCATGGTGTATCTCCCGGCGAGTCGCACCGGGATTCTTGTCTACTTTGGAGGTATACAAACGCCATACAACAATGAGACAATAGTAGCATCACCTATGAACCAGATTCATATTTACGACATCCAAAGTTCTATATGGTACACTCAAAACGCAACTGGAGATATTCCTGGAGACAGGAGGAGATTTTGCGCAGGTGCTACTTGGGCACCTGACCAGTCATCCTACAACATGTAAGTATTATATCGTCACGTTTTTTATGGCAATTTACTGATA
Organism: Botrytis deweyae; assembly: GCF_014898535.1. Lineage (NCBI taxonomy): Eukaryota > Fungi > Ascomycota > Leotiomycetes > Helotiales > Sclerotiniaceae > Botrytis > Botrytis deweyae. The sequence goes on from NW_024066258.1 coordinate 65,328, forward strand.
TTTTAAGCTATCTATATGGAGGTGCAGGCTTTGGAGCGAATTCTTCAGGATACGATGATCTCTATATTCTCAGTCTTCCTTCCTTCACGTGGATTAAGTGGTGGGAAAACGCTCCAAGTTCCGCGAGACCACACAATATGTTGAGCTGTAACGTGGTCAATGGAGCTCAGATGCTTATCGTGGGTGGATCATTTCCAAAAGATCAGTCGACTTGCGATAGTCAACCATCTTGGGGAACGCATAATGTCAATCTCAACGAACCAGCCCCAGGTCAGGCATCATTCAATCCATGGAATACCTATCAACCGGATCTTACCTCATACGCCGTACCTTCAGCCATAATTTCCGTCATTGGTGGATCGTACGTATTGATAGTCTGAAAGCTGAGATAAAATGCTGACAATGACATAGTCCTACAGGTGGCGCAACCATGCAAGCTCCTGCTACTGGGTTTCAAAACGGCGATCTGAATGTATACTTTTCGCAAAAAGCATCTGCCGTGAATCGTACACCCACTAGAGCAATTACCACTGCAACTGCTTCTTCAACATCCAACCCTTCTGGAACCAAGTTGGGCCCTGGTGCAATTGCTGGAATTGTTGTAGGAATAGTCGTTGTAATTGTCGGTCTTCTCGTTGCAGGCTTATGCATCTTTCGTATCCGTAAAAGTCGTGCTCACGTACCAGACGTCTCTGCGCCTATTGTACCTGCATATAACCCTGGGAACGCAACCAAAATGTACCCTCAACGACCAGATCGTAGTTACGATCCCCAAAATCCTCACATTGCGCAACAGCGGAGTACGTCAGCATACCAAGTGCTTCCTTCACATGCTCCCGATCCAGTCGAGCTATCCGGGACCAACTCGAGTTTAGGAAACTATACAACAGTTAATGCCGATGGTAATTCGATTCATAGTCCAAATCCGGATGGTGTACCTCCGTACACAAATACCTGGCAACACCCAAATTCACCGCCTCAGGATCGGAAGAGTTTTAGTCATACATCTCAACATAATCAATTTTCACCTGTTCCAACGGAATTGGACGGCGAAAGTGCTATATTTTCTGCATCTCCAACACCAACATATTCAACATTAGGAAGAATGACCTCGAAAAAGATAACTCCAATACACGAGACATATTATTCTTCTTGATGATTAATTTTGCTATCTCCCGTCTTAGCCTTATATCACTTTTTTCTTAGCGAGCGTGTGATGGGTCTGTATATACATGAGTTTTGGCGTTTTCAAATGAGGATGTGTTGAGGAGGAATATTATTACTTACTTACTTATTATTACGAACGCCCAAGTTCACGCTCGTCTTTTTTCTGGATGTTACATATCGATTTGCCAACGCAGTTGGATGAATTTAGTTGAATTAAAGCTACGATATTTTGGAGACTTTACTGTGCTCCTGCTCTGTGCCTCTGTTCTCTAAGCCACATGGCAAATTAACTTCCCAAAGTTGAGGTAGTCATTTATCCCCATGATTCTGCCTTACTATAATATAACTTTGATCAGCGCTTAGAATTTGTTTTTCTTCCGATCTAGATCTAGATATCAAGGATTCAGCGCTTAAGTTAAGACCAATCCCCCATGTTTCACTTCCAGAATTTTCAAAGAAGTACAGTACCATACTAATCCAATGCCATGATAAAGGTTGTTGAAAATTCAACCTCGTCGTTGAACGGCATGCCTTTGGTTGGAATGAATATAGTGATATTGGGCGTTCTGTTTACGCGCGAGATGAAATCCTGTGTTGCAAAGTACGGCCGCTTTCTGATGTACGTAGGTAGTACTTGGTATACAATATGTAGTACCAGTGGAGATTGTCCTCTTTTCAAAATACGCCTCAGTTTGCACCTTTGTTTTTTGTTTTCCTAGGAATAATAAACTGATACTTTCGCACTAAAATTCCATTTCTGAGCATCTAATTTCTTGTTTATGCGTAGCTTTAGCTTAGCAGAATACATTTTTATACGAAATTATCGTGAAACTATTCTACAATGTCTTACACAAAAATCATTCTCTGCGTCGTCGCTCTCGAAATACTCCGGAGAGCATGTATTTCCATTTACACTGCATTCTTCACCCCGCTCTCCAAAGTTCCCGGTCCCTTGAGTCTTAAATTATGCGGGAGTATATGGCTATATCATACTTTGCGGGGAGAAACGATGAACATCGCCCCAAAACTTTTCAAGCAATATGGTGATGTCGTGAGGATTGGTAGATCTTTCTTCCCACAGTTCACAAGGTATGGGTGTTAAAAATGAATAGGTCCGAACGAGATAATGGTCTCTTCCAAATCCGCCATCCAGAAAATTGTAGTCGAAGACGATTTTAGGAAAAGTCCCCTCTATACTCTTACCCAGGAAGATCAACGTGTAAGTAATTTGTTTACGGAGACGGATACTAGGGTTTATAAACAGAAGGTCTGTATCCTCATCCCCCTATTTCTATCTTGATTCAATTGAGAATCCATAGCACAGAGGCTAAAGACATACATTAGAGGAGACCTTTGTCCGCCGGATTCTCCATCTCTTTCTTAAACGCAATGGAACCACTCATGAAATCATGTGTTGATTTCATGGTTGAGGTGTTAAAATCGAGATGTGTTACGGATATCGAGAGTGAGGATGGCAGGGCTGTAGTTGACATGTTTTCCATGCTTGGGAATCTAACAATGGACGTAATGTCTGCGACTCTCTTCGGTGGATCATTCGGTCTTGTCATCAATGAAGATCCACATGTGAAAAACTTATTCCTCAATCGTCTACGTAGGGTATATATTGATGTCGTCCTACCATTCGTCAAATATATCCCATTCATACCAAGTCCTGTTCAGGAGATGGATCGCATGATTGATGGGATTATCAAGACGAGACGGGCAGAGATGGGAAGAGGTAGAAAAGGGTTGGAAGAAAAGAAAGTAAGAGAGAGAAAGGATTTGTTACAAATTTTCTTGGATGCGAATGAAAATGATCCAAAGGGATTTACTGACAAACATTTGATGGAGGAAATGAGGTTATTCATGTATGCTCCCTTTCTGATCTCACGCAAGAAAACGCCTAACCTCTTATAGGATCGCCGGCAGCGACACAACAGGCACAACTTGCACCTTTACACTTCTTCTTCTCCTTAACAATCCCTCTAAATTACAACTACTTACACAGGAGATCCTCTCTGCGTTCCCATCCCAGAACGACACCATCACCTTTGCAAATACACAAGAATTGCCATATTTAAATGCCGCGATTAATGAGAGTATGAGACTCATGCCAATGGTCGTATCAGGGTTGCCCAGATATACTAGTGAGACGAATTGGATTGATGGGTTTGAGATTCCTGCTCATGTACGTCTTTAATCCATCCCTTCCCTCCAATTTTCTTTGTGTATCTTTATTGTCCCCCAGAACTTTGAAATAGCATTGAAAACACAATGAGAAAGCGATAATTCTGACACAAATCAGGTAACAACCTACGCTTTCCCCAATATCCTTCAAGTCGACCCGCGCATCTGGCCCGACGCCGATTCATACATTCCCGAACGCTGGCTCGACGATTACAAAGGTGCACCCGTGGACAAAAAAGCATTCCTGCCGTTTTCAGGCGGAGTAAGAAATTGTATTGGACAGCAGTGAGTCTTCCTTTTCCTTATTATCCCACCACGGAACTAATATCAGGAGATAAAATACTAACACAAAAACTCAATAGATTTGCACTACGCGAAATTCGTCTCATCCTCGCTACGGTGATTAGAAGATTCGAATTAGATCTGATACCGGGACAAAGTCATGAATTGAAAGTTCATGCGGTGCCGTATTTTAAGGAGGGGAAGTATTTGATGGGGGTGAGGGTTAGGAAGGAGTAGATGATGGGGAGAGCTGTGATGAGATGGTATGGCTGGTATGAATTTGTATGGTTGGCTTGGAGTTTGGGGGTTTGAGTACCTAATCGTACATAGTGTGATGGACACTGTTGGAAATGGCAGTGTTACTTTCAAACAGACACTTGAACAGGCATTTTTGAAAAAAGAATAACATTTGGTTTATGATATCTAGCTAGCTTTTATACGGATAAAGCAAAAAAAGGGACTAAATGGTCGGTCATGCCTTAAGATTAGGCCATCTCCTCCCTCCAACAATCACCTCCTTCAACAGCTCCTGCCCCTGGCAATTACTTCCTCTACAAGTCCCGAGTGCAACCACACTGGCTCTTAGTTCTCCTCCACATTCGCAATATTGATAGTAGTGTATATTAAATCAAATAATAGTATTTCTTAGAATCTATAAATAAAAAATATTGTAGATATTAAAGAGAGAGACTTATATATATAAATTGAATATTAGATTTAAAAGAGAGAAAAAGACAAAGGATTTATTATTTAATTATTAATTAGTAATAATAAAAGAGTCTTTTTTATTATTAATTTTTAGTAATTATAAAATAGTTTTAAATGATTTAAAAAAAACTTATTGAAAAAACTTATTAGAAAAACTTATTAAAAGAATTTATTAAAAAAATTTATTAAAAAAATTTATTAAAAAAATTTATTAAAAAAATTTATTAAAAAATTTATTAAAAAAATTTATTAAAAAGATTTATTAGAAAAACTTATTGAAAAAATTTATTGAAAAAATTTATTGAAAAAACTTATTAAAACTTATTAAAAAAAACTTATTAAAAAACTTAATAAAAAGATTTATTAAAAAAACTTATTAAAAAAACCTATTAAAGAATTTTATATAATTTTTTTATAAAAAATTATTAAAAAAACTTATTAAAAAAACCTGTTTGTACATAATAATATTTTATTTATAATAAATTATATTATTATATTTAAAGATATTTAAATTTAGATTTAAAAGATTATTATAAGTTTAAATTATATAGTATTCTATTAATTCTACATAATTATTACTATAAATCTTTAAGTAGTATATTGAAGTTTGCTAGGTATATAAAATCAGAATATCTAATAATTATTTATAGTTAATTTCTATTAGAAATCCTTAATTATAAAGAATAATGTATTCACTAATTTATATAAAAGAGAATGATCTGATTATTTTTTAATATTAGTTATTAGATCAAACTAAAACTTATATTATAATATTATCATAAACAGTATTAGTTATTTATATCAAACTTTCAAATTATTTTGTATTACTATAATCTCTTCTATTTATTGAATATCAGGTTTTTCTTTCTCTTTCTGATGTTGATTACCTGTTGGTACTAGCTTTAATACTCTGTCTAAATTCCATGAGAGCTAAACAGTGGCGTTCAAACTGCTTCTGAACAAGTTGAGCTTCAAAGGCTCTTCGTCAATCTCGTCGGTTTGCGCACTAGCGTCGGCCCCGGATTTAGCGCTGATGGCAGAAGCATCTGACTTGAACAAATTCTGGACTTCGTTCATTGCTTGTCATGGCTAAGATCTCTCAGTGGAGGTAGTAGTGCTAGTGAATTATTACTATCTATAGTAACAAAAGATCTATATTCTAGCTCTATAACTAGATATAAAGACTTAACTAGATAGAGGAAGTTGCTTTTCATATACTATTCGATTCTCAATATAACTCGATCTCCTGTCTCGAAAAATAGTTATTGAATTTAATTGAAAACTAAAATAATAAGAGTTACTTATATAAGTATGTTTATATTTCACTATCTAGATAATACTTAAATAAGAATATTATTATTAAAGAACTAGTCGACCGCTTACGAAAGTCAACTATTAGTAAGAGTTCTAGTCCTTGCTCAGCGCACCCCTGTGACAAATGTGACAAAATCCCCGCAAAAATAAGGTTTTCTCATACAAATTATTTTATTTAATATTTCATTCAAATCATTATATTTTCTTTTTAAAGAAACTGAAAATAATAAATAATTATAATTAAAATACAAAAAATTATTCGAAATATTTTTTTGTTATTTTTGTTGAATAGTTATATAGTATTAAAATCGAAATTTTCCAAAAATTCTAATATGTAATATTTTTTCTATACAAAATAAGCGAATTTTCATGAAAATTTAAAGCTTTTAATTTTAACTCCTTCAAATTCTATTTAAAAAATTAGAAAAAAATATTCTATTCATTTTTTTATACAATTTGATTAATTAAATAATATTTTCCTAAAGAATTTCTTATTTTATCTTATATTATAAGAAATAAACTAAGATATGAAGAGTTAAATAATTCTATGTTTTAGCCGGGAAAACGTTACATATACAGTGAGCAGGGGCCAGAACTCTTACAACGTCTTTTTGAGATAAATAGTAATAAAATTCAATATTTTAATATATATTGTATATTATAGATTAAATAATTATATAATCGTATAATCGTAAAATCGCAAAATCTAGATATTTTATTAGTTTATAGAATTATTTAATAAAAAGAAAAGAAAAATAACAATTATTCTTTAGAAAATTGAGAAAGATAATGAAATTAAAAAACAACTGAATTTTAAATGACTAAAAAATATAAAGAAAATTTGTTTTTTAGAAAATCCAAAAAAATTAGAGAATCCGAAGAAAAAAGATAGTTTATGAAAACATTGAAATTTATAAACCGATTAAATATTCTATTTCAAAGTAATTATATAATTATTGTCACGGGGCAGGCAGGTGGGATCAGGAATCTATATTCGATGGTGCTAAGAATAATAGATACAGGATATAGATTAAGATATAATTTAAAAAACTATAATATAGAATCTTTCAATATAAAGATATATAGAATTTTCATTTATAAACTAGTTTAATAAGGTTTAGCTTATTACTTATCAGTTATATATATCTACACTATAATATTGTCAGGGAGCGACCACCTGACAGGGTTTATATAGTAGATCCACTGTTCCGAACGTATTCGGAACACTCCACGCTTTTGTGGGTTAGTAGTAAAGTGGATCAACCCTAACAAATATTATCTCTTTTCTTTAAATCAAGCTTTAACAAAATAGCAATTTACAATTTATAATCTTACAGATAAACAATTCGGGTTAAGTAAATCCAAATTTATTAAAATATCTATAATAAAAGTGTTACAGGGTATATATACAGTAGCAAGCTATCAGGACTCGATCCCTGATACTGTACCTTTTGGACAGATTGCGTGCGTGGCGTAGTGGTAAAGCTTACAACTCCTATTTGTGTCCGCTTACGTAACAAAAAGTTACAAATTAGTTTCTATATATCTTTCAAATAGTTAATAGGTTTTTCAATTAATTTATTATAATTAACCTAATAAATAATATATTTTAAACAAGATTCTTCATAATCTCTTTTTTTCTAATAGGAATTTAGGATTTTAATAATTTCGAAATATTCTAAGCTATTAACTTTTATAAAGGATAATAATAAATTATATTATTTAGAAACAGAATTATTATATATAGGATATAATAAATTGATATAAAAAATAAAATAAATCCTTATAAAAACAAATAGTTTTAATTTATAGATATAAAAACCTATTAAATTCAGAATTTCAAATAATCCAAAATTTTTCTAATTAAGTTTTTTCTATAAGTATAGAGTTTTGATATTTCTAATATTTAATCAGATTAAATTATTAAAGGTATATCAATAAATAAAGGAATAACAAGAATTAGTATTCTTCGAATATTGGATTTGGTTAATAATCAATTCTATTTTCAAATATAAGAAAATCGCTTTTATTTTGAAAACAAATTCTTTAGTATCTTTTATAACAAAGTAATCATTTTCGAATAGGGATAGTTTAAAATCTAAATAAAAATGGAATTTGTAATTAAAAAAGAATAAGATTATTCGAATATTCTTAAATCAGATATCATTAATAAAGAATTTGATAAGTAAAAGCTATTTTATTTAATTGTTTTATAAACAAATTACATATAATCTAAAATATTATTTTAATATTGTATTAACTTTTTCAATTTATTTATTAATTTCAGAATAATAAATAATAAAGAGTTTAATAAATACTTCTAAATATTTATAAATGTGCTTTCAGAATTTAAATATAAATTGAGTTTTATAATTAGAAATAATTATTAAAAATAAATTATTAAATTTCTAAATATTCTTTTAAAATAAATAAACAACTTTTCAAAATTATAAATATTATAATAAAACAGGAAATGCTTTATTTTAATTAGACGATTAATTATTATTATAATAATATTAAAGTTAGTATTTTTGAATAAATATATAATAAAATTTATTAAAATATTTTATTAGACTTTTTATAAAATTAAAAATAAATAAAGAACTCTTTTCTAATCTTTATAATTTAGAATAATATAATAATAACTATAATAATTATAAATTTATTATATAATATAATTATAATAATCAAACCAATAATAATCTCAGAATAATAATTTGAAGGTTCGAATATAGTACAAATAATTAGTAATAGGAGATTTGTAATATAAACAAAGCAGGTAAACTTTCAAAGAATTATAATTAAAAATCTACAGCTTTCCTTAATAATATAATAAGCTATTGTTTTTGGAATATTTAATAAAAATAATTTTTAAATATTTCGAGAATTCCTTTTATAAGGATTTCAAAATAAATTTGAGGATAGAATTGATTTAATAATCTTTTTGAAATAGGGATAACAAATTGATAAATAAATCTAAAAAAGTTTTTTAGTTTTTTAGGAATATTATAAAATCAGATTTTAGTATAACAAATAAAAGTTCAGATTTAAATATAATAAAATCAAAAGAATTAATAGAATTAGAATTTCTTTAATTTTATATAATAACAACAAATTATATTTTTTTAATAATCTTAACTTCTTTCAAAATATTAATAATCAAAAACAAATCAAAATTCAAATTTTCTTTCTTCAGAATAACTCGATTTTGATATAAAAAACGTTTATCCCTCTTTTTAGAGAAATTCTTTAACCTCCTAATTAAAATATTAGACTTAGTATTTAGTTTTCTAAAATAATAAATAATTTAGAAATTAAATTAAAATAAGAATTTAGATTAATAGATTTAATAATAATTTAGCAATTTTATTATTATAAAGTATTCTAAATTTTTATAATTCATAATTATCTGAATTAGAAACAATATATCTTTTAATTCAGAATATTATTTTTTAAAGCAATAAATAATAATTAGAAGTTTTTTATTATAAATCTTATAATTATATTCAATAATAAAATACTTTTTTAAAAAGAATATTATAAATCTAAAAATTCCTTTTTTGTTATATTGAAAAAGAATTCTAATAAAAATATAATTTAATATATCGATTTTCAGAATTATCTTTTTTTTTAAATTAAAAAAAATTAGAATAAAGGTTTTAATAAACATTTTCTTTAATTAATCAAAAGTGTTTTGATAAATAATATTTTATAAAAATAGAATATTCTTTTTAATTAGATTTATTATTGAATTAATTATCTTTGAGAAATTCTTAATAAATTATCAATAAAAATTTGTAAACTCAATAAATATTTATATATCAATTATAATATCAGACAATTTCTAGTTTATAATAATTCTTATCTTCTTTAGATTTATTCAAATATTTTTTTTTTTTTATAATTAAACTAAAAAAAGTAATTTCAGATTTTAGAAATTCATATTTTTCGAATTTTGTAAACAAATCAGTTTTTCTTAATACTTACAGGATTTTTTGAATATAACAAATATATTCTTTTCGGGTACAATTATATATCAATATATTATTCAGGTATATAATACAGAATATATTCAAATATCCATACAAAGAGTTATTAATAAATCTTTAGAATATAATAGGTGCCTTTATTAGTTTAAATAATATAATCAGAAATTCGAATAGATTGAATTAAATATAGAATATAATAAAATATTTTTGTTTTTTCTAAATTCTAATATTATTAAAGGTAGAGATAATATTGATTTTATTAAAAAACTTTATTCCCTTTAAATTATTCAAAAATTCTTTAATCAATAATAATAAATATTAATTTTTTATGGATAGATTATTTAGGGTTTTATAATTAATATAAAAATAAAGTTTTTATTAGTTTTCTTAATAAACAATAAAAAGAATATAATAAATAAAAAGCTAAAATAGATAAATCCTTTTTTCAGATTTTTTTCTAATTATTTTTTTAGAACTTTAAATTCAATTCGGGATATAATATATAAAACTCCAAAGAGTAATACAATTCCTTTTTGAAATCGGATTTTATGGTTATATAATCAATATAATAATAATTTATTAGTATTTTATAAAAAAAATATATTTTTCCAATTTCGGAATTCAAATAGAAGATTATTCAAATCAAATTCTTTTTTTTTATTCAGAATATTATTAATTTATTTAACAAAAATCTGAAATATTTTATATTTTCAATAAATATATATAAAATAGATTTTTAAGGAGATTATAGCTATATTTCAATTCTTGAGGTTTTTAGAGTGATTAGGTAGATATACAAATTGGGTTTTCAAAAGAATATTGAAAAAAGCTTTTATTTAGAATGAATAGAATAAAATATTATAAAATTTATAATAATATAAATTATTAAATTGAAATAAGTTTATTATAAAGTTGATATAGGGATTGTATTTTTTAAGTTAGACTATACTTAATATTATAAGATAATGAGTTAATTTGATTTAGAGTAATTCTTTTTTTAGAATAATTATTAATTCTAAATCTAATATGGATATAGAATATAATTCGATTTCTAGATAAAATTTTATTATTAAATTCAATAACTTTGAAAATAGCAGATAATTTATATTCAAGAATCTTTTAGAATAATATTTAATTTCAATTAATAAAAGCAATTCCTTTATAATTATTATTTATTATAATATAGATTAAAAGAGTATTTTTTTTAAAAAATAGAATAATAAATAGAATTATTAGATTTATGTGATTATTTAATTTATTTTTTAAAAGTAATTCTTAAATAATAATAATGAATAAATAAAGTTTACATAAAGAATTGCTTTAATAGCAATTTAAATCAAATAAATTTTGTTTTCTAATTTAAACAAATTAATTAAAAAATAAAATAATAATTATAACAGAAAGTAAAATAGGAATTGGATGGATATTTTGTTTTTTAATAAACTTTTCAAAATAAAATTATATTTAGAAAAACTAAAAATCCTAATTCTAAGTTAAATAAAATAAATATTAGAATATAGGCAATTATAAATCAAATAATTAATAAAATTATAATAATAATATTCTCCTTTTTTTTTTTAGAATAAATTATTATTAATAATATAATATTAAAAGCTAAGATTTATAGAATTTTTTTTCTAGATAAATAAAAAAGTAGTTTTATTTATATAAAAAGATTAAATTACAAGATTATAAATAGATTTGGATAGTAAAATAGAAATCTTTTTTTTAATAAAAATAAAAGTAATAGAATAGTTTTGAAAGATTTATTATTAATATTAATAAAATTAATTATCGAATTATTATAAATAAACAGAGTATTTTTGAAAATTATAAAATAAAAGCAGATTATAAAATAATATATTTTATAATTCTTAAAAAATTTCTTAGAATAATAATAAAATTAGAGTATTATTAGATATTTTATTTTTTAAAACTAATTTCTAAAACTCGGCAAAATAGATATTGAAATTAAGACATTTTTGTTTAAATTAGTATAATTGATTTTGAATATTCTATTTATAATTAAAATCCTTAAAAGTATTTTTTAAATATTTCAAAAATAGATTATAATTAATAAATTATAAAATATTGTGAATAATTTTAAAAAGAATTAATTTATAAGCTTTTTTAATAAATCTTTTAATAATATAAATTAGATAAATAAAGATAATAAAAAAATGATTAGAGTTTATATTTATTTTTATATATATCTATTAAATAAATTTTTATAAATTAAATTAGGAATTATCAAATTCTTTAGAATTAGAAATATATTTATTCAGGTGGGTAGTAGTGGATAGGATAGGTATAATAATATTAAACAGATCGAAGATAGATTTAATAAATATTGTTTTAGAAGGTATAATAGGAATAGATATAAATTTAATAAAGCGATTGAGTAAAAGGATATTCTATATAACAATTTATTTATATAAAAAAGCTTCAATATATTTCTTAATAAATATTTTTTGAATTTTGTATTTGAAGAATAAATTAATTTCTTTTAATTTAGTAATATATGTAGTTATTAATTAAAAATATTGATATCAAACTTAAGGATTTTTTGCTATAACTATATTAAGCTTAAAAATATTCTTTGGGTAATTAGACAGGTATAGAACTAATATTATTATTGTAATAATATTAATAAAAACTATATAATATTACAAAATAAATAAATAGAATCAGAAATCTATATTCGATAATATTAAAAATAATAAGTATAAAGTATAGATTAAAATATAATTTAAAAAACTATAATATAGAATCTTCCAATATAAAGATATACAGAGTTTTCATTTGTAAGCTAGTCTAACAAGGCCTAGCTTATTGCTTATCGGTCACGTATATCCACACCGTGACAATTATACGATTATAGAAATATATAATATATATTAAAAACTAGCGGTCTATATTAAACAATCGAATTTTATTATTATCTATTTCAAAAAGACTCTATAATAAGACTAGATTTCAGATTAGATTTTACAACGAGAAATGTAGATGTAGTGTTATTAGCACTAAATCATGTCTGAAACCGCTAGATAGCTAGCTAGCTAGCTCGCCAGATCATGTAATCATTGAATCTATCATGATAACTTCAGATTCAAGAACATTACGGATAATTGAGACATGATATTATTATAATGGATATAATCAGATTCGAAGATATAGTTAATATATATTGGATTTTATACTCGAGCATACCTACCTAGTTACATGAAGTCAGACATTTTCTGAGTTCCGGGCCGACGTCAAGTGTTGGCATTCTAGGGTCCACACAAATGTAAGATCTTACCTAGTATATTTTAAGGTTGCGATCGACAATGCTTGGTATGATCTTACGTCGGCAATCGATGATCTTTGAGCAGGGCTGAGATAGAATAGACTAGTGTGGTTAGCTCGGATGGGTGATCTTCACTTCGCAGCGGTCAGAATGCATGGGATGTTGTATTCATCGTGTATGTTATGATTGGGAATCTCGTGGGTTTACTACGGGAGCGGGATGGGCTAGTTTGTAGACCGCATGGTATTCGCGGGCATGGATTGAAACATGTTGTGTAGATGAGGTGGCTGGGATGGGTGATCGAAGGGCACCAGGGGCTATGTTTGTTAGACTTGGGTGTAGATTGCGTTGATGTGAGGTATGTATTCAATGGTATCCCCGAGATTTTAGCAAGATATTTGCATAAATAGTGTGTTCCCTATTCAATTTACCATTCTTCGAATCGAGTATCAAATTACACATATTGATTTCCCATCATCACAATCATCCTTTACATAATGGCTTATTGCGAGGAAAAAATACCATACGAAGACAATCTACATGCTGCTCAAAATCAACATGGAAATCCATTCTCCAGCTACAATACCACCTCCACAATACTCTCTGATAACGAGATTCTTTCCCAAGCACAAGAATCCATCCATCACAGTCCACCACCCGATTACTCACATCCAAAACTTCCCCGACCTATCGCAGTACCACAAATCGTGCCTGGAATCGGAAAGCCATTCGCTCGCATGTACGCACCCGCACTCTCTGACTACAACCTCAACTCGCAAGATTTTGTGGAATTCATTGATAATCTAAATGTCGTCGCCGGCGAGAACCCGCCTATACAAATTATCGATCTAGTGGGTGATGCACTAGACACGATATCATATCACTGGGCACAACTCACCGAAAGCGGCGTACAGATCCCCACACACCTAGGGAGCGCAGCCGTGACCAAGAGCAGAACAGATACTTACATACAAAATGCCAATGCGAAGATTTTTGCTCCTCGAGGACTGAAGGCTTCGATTGCTACCATGGAAGCTATGGCTGCTGTATTACAGCTACCGCCTGATACACTGAGATCAATTACAGTGACTGATGAAAACACCTATGCTACTGTTTTGGAAAGACGGATGAGTGCAGTAAGACCATATGTGATGGAAATAACACTTGATGTTCCTCCACCAGCTGCACAAATGAATGAAATGGCCCAGATGAGCGCGGCGCAAGTAGAGAGACAGATATTTCGGAATGACAATCGAGCCCAGAGAGAAGAAAATAAGATTACCGCGAAGAGCGATAAGCGGGAAAACAAGGCACAGAGAAAGATCGAGAAGGTAGAAAGAGAAATGAGGAGATTGGATTTTGGAATTGAGAGATCGCAAAGAGAACTTGGGGACTTGAGATCTAGAGAACCTGATAAGAAAGCGGATAAGACAGAGCGCAAATTGGAAAAGGAGAGGAGAAAGCTAGAGGACGCGAAGGGGAAATTAGATTATACAAGAGGTGAGAAGAATGAGGGTGTGAGTGATGGAGGGAGAGAAGGTAGGAGAGAAATTGAGGATAGCAGGACAAAAGATAGGAAGGCATATAAGGAGGTGAGACGGTCAAAGAAGATCTTGTGGATCCTGATTGAGAATCTATAAGAGCCTTCTTAATTGGAAGTCAAAGGGGATTCTTTTGTACACAAAGCCGCTAGCTTTGGAAGAGCTCGTGTTCGATTCTCATTGTCAAGTTCATCAACGAGCTGATAGTTGCCGCTACAGATACTGCGATGTATTGATAGACTTCATACTCTCCTAGTCTGCCCGAATGTAATCTGAACCGAATGACCGAGAGAAAATTTGAATACCTACTGAAAGGCACTCCATGCATTTGAGACCACATGAATGTTCTGGTTGTGTTTGGAAATTTTAAAGTTTCTCTTATTTAACCTTATAGATTATAGTTCAGGCTATTGGAAACTCTAAAATCCATGATTACTAAGCATAAATCGATTGATATCAATACAATCATCAATCTAATCAGATATTCTCCTGATTACCTCGCTGGTGCAATCGAAACATTCTCTGAAATAACATTTGCTTCTTTCAAATACGGGAGGTTGCGTTGCTTATATCACTGGTGATACTAGAGCTAGTGATCATCACGGAACTCGGTGTGAAATACTCCAACCAATCAACAAGCTCTTCGTCGCGTCTCCTGAATTGTCGTACAACTCCGTCTCTCATCTCATGTTAACCAGAGAAATTGTTTCGAAAGAATAACAATTGAAGTATCCTATGCAGCAATTCTCATAATGGCGCCCAACGCAACTGCTCTACCTCTTCCATTTCACCCTTATTATCCTCTAGATCTCGAAATTCCACATTACCTGGCCAATCAATGGGATACTTTTACATTGGTCTCGATATTCGCTGCAGGATGCGCTGCCATTTTCTCAAGTACTTATTTACTGGTGATGAGAGTGAGACCACGGATCTCAACAGCTGATTTAGTGACGGTTCTCTGGTTTGTTTTATGTACATCACCCTCTGAGATCTCCATCTGCCATGAGAAAAGCTAACGAAGATTCCCAGGTGGTTGTATTCACCTCTTCTTCGAAGGATATTATGCCTACAATTTTCGACGCATGCCACTCATGCAAGATCTCTTCGGCCAACTCTGGAAGGAATATTCACTATCTGATTCGCGATATCAAACACAAGATGCTTTCGTTCTCTGCATGGAAACCATTACTGCAGTATGTTGGGGCCCTTCATCATTTATCCTCGCGGCCATGATTGCGACGGATCATTCGCTCCGATATCCATTGCAGGCAATCATATCGTTGGGTCAATTGTATGGAGATGTATTGTATTATGCGACATGTTTATTCGATTTCTATATATTGGGATTGGAGTACTCAAGACCGGAACCTGCGATTTTCTGGGGATATTTCGTTTTCATGAATTCTTTTTGGATTGTGATTCCTTGTAGTAAGTTTTTGATGGCCAGAGATGTGGTCAAGAGTAACTTCTAACAGCTTGCAGTACTTCTGTTCAATAGTGTAAAGGTAACTGGTAGAGCATTCTCGGCGTTGAAGAAGATGGAAAAGACATTGAAGACAAATACCAACGGCAATGGTTCTGTGAAGAAGACGATATAATCGGAAGCATATAACCGGGCGGTTTACCTCGGCATATAATTACAAGATCACTCAACAGTTGGATTGCTCAACTATTGGTCCAATGGATTGAATGATTTGGTTATCTCAACCTTGAACCTTCTGTATTCACTTCGCAATGCAATCAACCGTTAGGTTACCCCACCATGGGATTACAAATACAACTCCTTCCATTTCGGGATTAACAATCTAATGTTATAATATATAAAAGCTTCAGAACTCCCTCAGTTGTCTTTCCTTTCTTGGTACTCTCCATCCTTGACTCCGTATTTCCTGTCCAATCAAACCGACCACAATTGAAAATGTCTCCATACAAAACCCCCGCTCAGAATCCCCCAGCGGGAACTGCGTTATCAAAAGATCCGCCAACCCTATTTTCTCCACTCACCATCCGCGATGTCACGTTTCAGAATCGCATCTGGGTAGCTCCTATGTGCATGTACAGCGCGAACGACGGACACCTTACTGATTTCCATCTTGTACATTTGGGTGCCTTTGCTTATCGTGGAGCGTCTCTCACTATTATTGAAGCTACTGCTGTCCGCCCTGAAGGTCGCATTTCTCCCGGTGACGCAGGCTTGTGGGAAGATGCCCAGATAGAGGGATTTAAACGGGTAGCGGACTTTGCTCATGGTCAAGGACAGAAAATTGGAATTCAATTGGCCCATGCGGGAAGAAAGGCTAGTACGTTGCCTCCTTGGATGGGACCTAGAGGGAAGAGTGCTGTTGCGGAAGAAAAGGATGGAGGATGGCCTAAGAATGTTAAGGGAATGAGTGCGTTGAAATGGGGTGAAGGGTATGCTGAGCCTAATGAAATGACACTTGAAGATATTCAAGATGTCATCGACGGATTCCGTGATGCGGCTAAGAGAGCTGTTGCAGCGGGAATCGATGTGATTGAAATTCATGGTGCTCATGGATACTTGTTGCATTCCTCTCTGAGTCCAGTTACAAACAAACGAACCGATCAGTACGGAGGAAGTTGGGAGAACAGAATTAGATTGTTGATTGAGACGATCAAGGCTGTGAGAAGTGTCATTCCAGAGGGGATGCCTTTGTTGCTCAGAATCAGTGCTACAGAGTGGTTGGAAGATGTGGAGAGTTGGGATATTCCAGATACTATCAAATTGGCAAAGTTGCTTCCAGCACTTGGTGTTGATTTACTCGATGTCAGTTCGGCAGGTAATTCACCAACCCAGAAGATCGGAATGCATACAAATTATCAGATTTCTATTGCTGGGGAGATCCGTGCAGCGTTGTTTAAAGAAGGGATCAAAGATTTAAAGATTGGCTGTGTCGGTATGATCACAGAAGCTGAAGCCGCAAAATCTCATTTGGAGGATGAACCAACTACATATCCAAATGCAGGAGAAACAGTAGATGTTAAAGATGAACAAGGAAAGATCGCAAAGGCCGATATCGTCTTGGTTGCTAGACAATTCATGAGAGAACCTGAGTGGGTTTTTAGAGTCGCTTATAGATTGGGCGTTGAGGTTCAATGGCCTGTTCAGTACTTGAGAGCAGGCTTCTTGAAGGGCTCTGTTATTTAATACAGGATAGATGGATAGTACTTATAGATATAAAGTTCTATGATATATATATATAGATCGCTCTTATAGAAATTCTATCTTATTCTATACAAAGTCTAAAGTCTAAAATCTATGGGTATAAAAGCTTTGCCCTCCCACCTGAATTTACACTTCAAAACTGAAAGATCAATATTGCGCCTCACTAGTTTCAGCACCAATTTCCCAGCTCATAAACTCAGCATGCCCTCCACCTCCTCAAACTACAGAATTGACCTTCTCCCCCTTCAAATATCCTTCAAAAATCTCAGCAATAGCCTTAACACATTTCTCCTGACTATCCCTCCCAAACCAAGCTACATGAGGACTAACAATCAAATTTCTCACTCTCTCCTCGCCCTCTCCCCTAACCAACGGACTCCCTCCCTTCTCCACCGGTTCCCTCTCAAAAACATCCGTCGCCGCTCCCAAAATCTCCCCCTCATCCAGCGCCCTCGCCAAATCCGCCTCATTCACCACTCCACCGCGGGCTACATTCACAAGAATAGCATCGCGACGCATCAGCGATAATTCAGGCGCGGCGATGAGATTCTTGGTCTCGGATGAGAGAGGACAGGAAAGAATAATGGTTGTGCATTGAGTGAGGATGGAGGAGAAGGCGGTTCGACCGGCGCGTGCTTGCGCTTGGGGAATGGATTTGCGCTCCGAGATGAGTACTTTCATTCCGAGAGCGGTGCAGAGATTGGAGATGGCGAGGCCTGGGGTTTGGGTTAGTCTTTTCTCGGTCTCGTTTATGTAACTCTGAAAATTGCGAAACTCCTTATCCAGAATTCGACCCGACGGATCGGATCGGACTTCAGTTTTGCTGCATTATTACTTCGTTCTTGAGATTCAATGTCACGTTTCAAGAATTCTTGTTTCTCTCATCTCAACAACTATATCGCTGCAGGATCGATTCGAGTATCCCCGCAATCAAGAGACGAGAAATGTCCCCGAAACCAAGAGTCACGAAAACCTTCCCATCCCATTCCTCCGAAAAGCAAATAGTAACAAAATTAGAACAAAAAAATCACTCACCAATCTTCCCACCACCCACTATCCCCACAACCTCACTTCTACAACTCCTCGCGCCACCACCCTCCCAAGTATTCATTCCCAGAATGCCCGTTCCCCGGCTCGCCCACTGCTCCGCCTTCATCGTCCACTCATGCAAACTCACCACATCTCTCTTCACCGCAAAATAAAGCGCCACCGCGTGTTCCGCCACCGTTTCCGTATTCGTATCCGGCATATTGGAGACGCGGATATTGTTTTCAGCGCAGTAGGCGAGATCGACGTGGTTTGTGCCGACGGAGGTGATGATGATGAGTTTTAGTTGGGAGGGGGGGAGCAGCGAGAGGGTTTCGCGGGTGAGCGGACAGAGGGAGGTGAGCAGGATGGTGGCGGGGAGGATGCGCGGCGTGATTAGGGGGAGGGGCGTGTGTGGGTAGGCTGTGTATGTGTGTGGGGCGGGGAAGAAGTTGGAGGGGAGAGGGTGGTAGTTGGAGTCTAGGTAGACGATGGATTCGCCGCTTGGAGCGGGCGGAGCGGACATTTTGGGGAGATTGGGTTGGGTTGGAACTGTGATATCACTGGATATGATGAGGGTTGTGAGAGCGGAGGATGTTGATGGAAAGGGTTTTTATGATGTGGGGTGGAAAATGCGGGGTAGGAAGATAAGATATAAAATAGATGAGAAGTATGGAGGATTGTAAGAAATAAAGTGAAGATACCGATGCACATGCACATGTGATTCGCCAGCAGGCACATATATCTTACACCGATAAAACGAGTCAAAACTTCCCAATGACCTCAATAGACTTGGCGCAAATCCTGTGGACGATGTGACCACTATCAGTTAAATAAATCCCCACCAATCAGCCATTAATATCATGTCTGGGAGAAGTTTCATAAAGCAGGACCGCACGCAACAGTCCTTACGAGTTGCAATTATTATTAATCCAGAAATCCAAGATAGATGAATATTACGCCCAAATGTAATCTAGGATGATAGACCGATGCCTAGAGTACATTTAATGACAATGCGAAGAATAAATGTACAGAAATTCAATGTAAACATTCAAAAAAAAATTCACCCGATCAGTCCGGAAGAATGAGAGGTTCGCTTGGAGTGTAATGATGCAATGTCAAACAAAGTCTCCTATTTTGATCTACTACATGCTCGCTTAGAACACCACTGTGATTCCTATTCACCATCTATTAAATAAAATCTTTTAGCTCGTTCTCAAAGACCTTGTTTCTGGTCTCTTATGATTGTTTTTCTCTTTATAAATTAATATCTGACTATAAATGTAACTACAGTACCTATCAAAAAACAATAGTATTTTATTAGATGAAAATAGTAATCAAATCATATAAATAATATAATCATTATTATCTAATATCATTTTGAACAAAAGAGTCCGCATAATACGCCATACTATATCCAAATAATGAACATGCTAATGAAGAATCCCATTTTTGATTCGCTCCAAATCACACCTCAATCTCGCAATGCCTTGCTTCATATCACGAGACCCTAGTCCCCAGATTTCCCGTACTCAAGAACCCTTTGTTCCCCATAGCACCTCTCCACCCTATACTCAACACGCCAAATATCAACCTTCCATCTACAATTTCGCTTTCTTTCCCCCCCTCTATACTATCCGCAACTTCACCATCATCCCCAGGAACTTTCTCTTCAACCAAGAAGCAAACCTGTCGAATGTCTCCTGGTGCTAATACAGGTCTCTCCAATTCCACATCTCCTCCATTTTCCTTTTCTGAATCAGATAGTACAATCTCCCAATTCAAGCTCGTAGCATTGAATCCTTTGGTCGTGGTCAAATGAACTAAAGTCAATGTAATAGGGTTGTCTTCTGTGATGTTTTCTAATTGGGCTTCTAATGCATATTTCTTGGATGAAGAAGTATTGGTAGATGTAGATTTTGGAAAAGGTAATGGTCCGATTTTGGTACGGACCACGAGACATCCTTTACAGATGAACTGATATAGCTTACGAAATGTGCGAGTACGTGGAGGAGAGGACGGAGAGGATTCGGTATATGTTACTGTAACAGCCAGAACATGAGAACCTTCTTCTTTGAGATCAAAATGAAGAACCTTCTGTAATGAACTCTGAGATATGATTTCTGCCTGCGGGGGTTCTTCCCCTGAGGTTGTAGAGACCTGTTGGGAAGACTCAGGAC
This sequence comes from Botrytis deweyae, assembly GCF_014898535.1. Taxonomy (NCBI): domain Eukaryota; kingdom Fungi; phylum Ascomycota; class Leotiomycetes; order Helotiales; family Sclerotiniaceae; genus Botrytis; species Botrytis deweyae. The sequence goes on from NW_024066258.1 coordinate 86,198, forward strand.
CGGAAAGAGGGAGCAATATCGGAGTTGGTGTGGAAGGAATCTTCATTTCAGCAGTGAGAGTAATATTTGATATTATTTTCGTGGTATTGGGCGAGTTTGTGATATCCGGAGAGGTATGAGTTTGAGCGGGTTGAGAAATAGGAGAAGGGAGCTCATTGTTAGCGCAAAGAGTACAACTGAATGTCTCTCCTACATATGCAGATCCAAAAGCTGGAGGGAGTGTGAGAAGAGGAGAGAGAATAAAGTTCGAAGGGGTGGGAGATGGATATGAGAGGGAGGCTGAAGGAGCGGGAAGGCTGAGATTTAAAGGTGGTGAAGGAGATGGTGTGGGAAGTGGATGTTGAATTGAAAGCGATGGACGGGAAAGTCTGTTGTAGCATTTAGTATTTAACACAACTTTTACAATCGAGCATAGTCAGTCGCAGGAGAGACTCAAATACTACATACCTCAAAACCTTCAAACTGACAGAATGTGGTTCTTTCACTCCGTCCAAGGTCGAGGTAGTTCGTTGATGCGACATATTGAAGGGTGTATACGTGTCTCGTGCTTATCTCAAGGATACCATGGATCAATGCCTACTCACACAACGAATACAACCGCCACGAGCGTTTTAGTTGTCTGTTGTAAGGATCCCGTTTTCAATTGTAGGTTTTGAAGTCCAAATCATACAAGGTCTAGAATCGAACAAGGCTGAATGTCCAGACAGACGCTCGATTATTTACTGCCGTCTCCACCGCCTTCTTATCGCTGGTTCCTTACCTTATCGATACGCCGCGGCTAAAGTTTCACATCCTTTCACTCGTCATCACATTTTTTCTTACATTTTCACTCAAAATTACGAAAATCAATTCAAATCCCATCAGACCAATTTTACTCTATAAATCCCTGAAATAAAGATGGGCGACGCTGGTCCTTCGACACAGGAGCCTTTTCAAAGGTCTACTCAAGGAATTCCATTAGCTCGCTCCACCGGACTTATGCTAATCCTCGATACTCCCAAAGGTAATGACGATAGGTATCGATACCATATCCACGACACTCCCACCTCACACCTAAAATAAACAACCATTTACACCAAATTGCAACTTCATTCTTCACAAATCAAGTATCGCTAATTCCCGTTCCAATAGGCCGAGGAGTATTTGCCTCTCAAGACATTCCCGCCCGTAGCGTGCTAGAAGTATGCCCTGTTTTAGTTTTAGATCTCAGTGAGAATGAAAATCACATAAAAAAGACGGAATTGTATCATTATACGTAGTGAGTTAGCCTGGTTGCACTTTTACATGTTAATAAGAATCCACATAGGTTCATTTGTGAATAAGTCTTGCTGATAAAGATGGTTTCTAGTAACTGGCCATATAAACCTAAGAGTCCTATTGAGGGCTCAAATGGGACGACAAAACCACCTACCACCACCCAAGCCGTGATACTTGGGCTAGGTAGTATGTTTAATCATTCAACATTACATCAAAATGTTGGATGGGAGAGAGATGTTCACAATCTCCTTATAACCTATACTGCACTAAGGGATATCAAAGAAGGAGAAGAATTATGCATCTCATACGGATCAAGGTTGACATTCAAGGACACTGAGGCAGATGCGCTGAATGAAGTTGAGGACGAGAATGAATTATTAAGTAGAATTGAGTTGATTGATTGACCATTACTTTCCCATTTTCAATGCGTAATGCTACCTATAATTGAGAACATTTTCAATGTTCTTTTTGGAGAGAGACATGACCCTTCTGGGCCTGAATGCTCTCAATGTACTCCAAAAGATGTAAGTACAGGTAAGAAGTATCCATAAGTTTCGTCATTCAAGACCTGGAGCAATTTAAGATTCTCATAGACACAAAAATTAAAAGATAGCATTTAAAATCCAGGTGGAGGTGGAACGGCACTATAACCGTTATTACTTCCTGGTGGTGGACCTGATGGTGGGGGAGGAGCCTATGTTCTCAAGGTTAGTTTCTCTCAAACTATAATTTGACTGCCCCTTCCAGTCGGGGAGAAGGACAGTCTTGCAAACCTAACTTCTACAAAGGAACTCGGTTAGGAATATATAAAGTGAGGAAATAATATACATACCGATCCACCTGGTGGAGGTGGGGGTGCCTCGTTAGGAGGTGGAGGAGGGCCTGAGCCTGGAGCACCTTGTTGTTGCTGCTGATATTGAGCCATGGCTGCCATGTACTGTTGATAATATTGAACATATGCCTCATACCCACCATATTGAGCATAAGGATCAGCATTCGAACCATAATATTGAGCAGCTTGGGATCCATAGTCTGCAGGGGTTGAAGGACTGGCTGCATTAGGAGTGTTGGGAGCTGGTGATTTGTTGTAGTTATTGTATCCACCACCGCCACCATACGAGTTAGACCTATCTGGGGCGCGATCACCGTAGCCTCGCTCTCCTGAATAACCGGTTTGACCGCCATAACCACGTTGTTGAGGTGGACGAGCCTTGAACTCTTCATATTGCTCTCGAACATTCTTGAGAAGATCCTCACAGAGCTCTTTGGCTTTTTGTACCTCATTCGGATCCGGGCCACTAGAAAAATGTCAACCAAGTGTCCGAGCAGAACTGAACTTGCAAACTTACGCGACGTGAAGATACATATCTTCATCACTCTCACGACCGGTGCCATGTTCCATGAAACCAGAACCACGTCCCTTGATTTGAACACGACATCTAGTTTCCTGTTGGATGTGCTTTACGTAAGCTCCACCGTGGCCAACAACTTGAGCACGGAGGTTAAAGCCTTGAATGGGTTCAAAATCAATAGGAATCTTCTCCTCGGGCCATTTGCGCTAGAACTTTTGTTAGCCACCAAAATTCATGTTGTCTCGAACGAAACTTACTCTGCCAAATTCATCTCTCTCAACTTGCTCAGGCTCGCGTCTACGGAACCGACGTTCGTCAACTAAGTTAGGGAGCTCCTGCTTCATTAGTTCTTCGATCTTTTGAACGGCTTGCTCGAGGCCTCGCTTTGTTTGACTTGTAACGTGGAGATACAATGGGGGATTCTAAGCATATTATCAGCTCGCTTTCCTCAACATCCAAGTTGATAAATTGACTTACAGCAGCCGTAGCCATGCTTTTATCCGGGTAATAATTTCCTCGCGTGGTGACATCTTGAAAAGTCAATATTAAAATCTCTAAAACAAATGGTGGGTTGTAGGTATTGCGTACCAGCGCCGGTTTCTTCCTTAATCTAAATGTCACGCAGCGGAGGTTAGCAGATGCCAAAAGGGTGTATGTGTATGGTGCTATTCGCGCTTCAGGTAAGCTTGAAAATCTTCCCACACAATATGATTTTACTTTGAAAGGGGGTGGGAGGAAGTATAGAGATGATTCATGGCTAGACCTATGAAGAAAGCCTGATGTATCAGTGGAGTATAACACAAGGAGTATTTACCATCTTTTGAGTAGAACCTTTAGTAAGTGTATAACGGTTTCGCAAATCGTTGACTTCGATGTCTTTGATATAATCGCCATCTGCGATATACATCTCACCATTTATATTGCTTGCGCTGTTACCTGCTCCGGCTCCTGGAGATGCTGACTTTCCGACTGGACTTTCAGCTGCGCGAATGGGTGGCACATCGGCATGTTGAATACCTTTCTTAGCTTGAATTTGTGCATTGATTTTTGCAGCAGCGGCAGCTATAGTATTCAATTAGCAAGTATTCATGTGGCATAGTTCCAGGATGGGTATGTACCTGCTGCTGCAGCTGGATCTGCACCTCCTTTCTTTGCAGATTCCGGAGCCGGGCTACGAGAAGAACGACGGCCGAGGGGAGACCTGCTTCGTCTTGCATCTGCCTTTCTCGCAGGTGGTGATCGCGAACGTCTATCGAACCTTGAGGTTCTCTTCGGCTCAGGTTCCTTTTGATCGAAGCGCGAACGCTTTGCTGTGCGACGTTCAGTATCATCCATATTGATAATTAGTGAAGCTTGTAAAGGTTGAAGTAAATATTGTTTGTAGTAATGTGAGATGAGATAATGGGTCTCGAATTGTAAACAGATAACTGTCACAATTGATTGTAACAACTACTGGTACCCAGTAAATTTATGAGGCTGAACTTTATTTCGAGTTTTTGTGCTGTTTGTTCGGTGACAAGGATTTCGTGCACCGACATAAACTCCAAGACACTAAAATATCTGGGGTTGATACAAAGATCGGCAAATGCCGTATAGAAACAAATTCAACCTTTTTGTGCGGTATCGGGGCTTGCTTGAACCTAGACCGTCACTTCTTCTGAGTCAAATTGTTTAATCCTTCTCAGTTTTTTGAGATAGGAATACAACCGTTAATAATCTCTCAAGAAGTATTGGATAATTTCATTTATTCAATATGGCTTCACGCAAAGCTGTTCTCTCGCTCTCTGGAGTAAGGGCAGCAATCCCTAAACGCAGTACTTCTATTACCCCTCGACAAATTCAAAGATATCAATCCTCTTCTACTTCAGCTCTAGAATATAAGGCACTTCACCGTCGCATCTCACCTCTTCCTACGTCCGATGCTCCTCCAGCATGGTCAGCACAAGCAGCTGTTTCCAATATTCTCTACGAAACCCCCGCTCCCTCCGCCACTCCAGCAAAACGCCATGTCCTTAACTGTCTCGTGCAAAACGAACCCGGTGTTCTATCCCGCGTTTCTGGTATTCTCGCAGCTCGTGGCTTTAACATTGACTCCTTGGTCGTTTGCTCTACTGAAGTCGAAGACTTGTCTCGCATGACAATTGTTTTGTCCGGTCAAGACGGTGTTGTTGAGCAAGCTCGTCGCCAATTGGAAGACTTGGTTCCAGTTTGGGCTGTTCTCGATTACACTACTTCACCCCTCGTACAGAGAGAATTACTTCTTGCGAAGATCAATCTCCTCGGTCCGGAATACTTCGAGGAATTGTTGGCGCATCACAGAGAAATTACTGCTAGTGATCCTGAAGCTTTGCAAGGTCAAGATGATTGGGCTACAAAGCGATTGGCAGAATTGAAGGATAGCGATGATTTCCACCCCGTCAAATTGGCCCAAAGTCAAGCTTTGAGACATAAGCATGAGCATTTGAAGTCGATCACATATTTCACACATCAATTTGGAGGCAAGGTCTTGGATATCAGCACACACAGCTGTATTGTCGAGGTGTAAGTTACCAAACGCTCGATTTGCGCGTGTAAATGTACTAATCATACGTTTTTAGCTCCGCTAAACCAAGTAGAATCGATTCATTCATGAAGTTGATTGCTCCATTCGGAATTCTCGAGTCTGCACGCACAGGTCTCATGGCTCTTCCTCGATCTCCATTATATGGTCCTAACGAACAGGACAACTTGGTGAAGGATGCTGAAGAAATTGTTGATGCAAGTACTTTACCTCCAGGATAGATTTGATGATATGTGGTTCAATGGATATGGAGTTGGCGTCACAAATTATCTAAAATAATGGAGGATAAGATTTATTTCTGCATGCAATTCTGTGTATCATTTATACATCAATAAAAATTAAAAATAAACGACGATGTTTCCAAACGCCAAATCAAAATGCGCCTAATGACCGCAGTTGTTAATACTGCTCCCAATCTATGATCTAACTCATACAATCTTGAGCATTTCGCTCCTCAAAGTCTAACATGAGCACCAATCCCGGAGCCCAAATACCAGATTGTCTCCGTCCATTGACCAAGTCGAAGACCAATTGTGCCCTTCGCATCTAATTTTAGAGTGCCACCTAATGCTCTCTCTACTGCGTCATATCCTACCCCATCAAAAGACCAGTCGACGGGTAATTTGGGCGATTCGCTTGCACCAGGGGGTACTGCGAAAGGATAGTCGTAAACAATTTTGCCAACTGTTTCGGTATGGTTATAAAACGCTTCAGCATCAATAGATTCAATGTAGATTGTGTTATGTCGTAAAGGTGAGAGTAATGTAAACTGTGCTGTTGATGAGAAGAGATGGAAAGTTGCATCATCAATGAAGTGCGGTTTCCCATCATCGGGACCCTTATCGTTCCCAGTCCCAGGCGTCGATAATCGAGGTGTAGGCATCGTGACTGCAAACTTGCTAAGTGCCTTTCCGAGTTTTGGTTGGTATGGAATTGATCCTTCATGAGTTTCGAAAGTAAGAGTCGTATTGAAACCAGAGACATATTGCGAAATTAATTCTCGACCAATTTTGCGCCCCTTTTCACCACCGAATGTCATGGGATCCCAAGTAGCTTCAACAAGAACATTCGTATTATTCCCTCGAGAGACTCTGATATCGCGCACCGTAGCATCACCGATTATTGAGCCGTTATTCAAGATATGGATATTCACGTAAGGAATTCGAGCAGTGTATTCAGTTGGATTAGTGAAGTTGATTTTCGCTTGGAGATTGATTGATGTCCGCCCTGTGTTGAATATCTTCAAGTCGCCAACCTTGAGGTTGAGTTGGTGGAGATCACCGCCCGTAGAGATCGCTGCAATCCCGTCAGCTTCAGTGCAGTTGCGCTGAAATTAATAGGTCCCTAACGTTTCAAGGGAACAACTCCTTCCGCGGGTAAATCTTTAATAATGAAATCACCTAGCACAGTAGATATTTCAACTTCAACCAAAGCATCAATCTTAAGACTAACAGCCTTCCCACCCAGATAATAATCAGCCACGAGATCCCCAAATACATCCTCGTCTGTGATTTCTAGAGGCGCATTTTTGATATGTGATTCGATCTTCAAAGAAGCATCGCCTTTATCATTAACTCGTTTCGATCGAGCTTCCTGCCATTTTTGTAGGTTTAGCACACCTAACTTATCTCCCTTGTAAAATACATCGGCTTTCGCACGAACTTTTGAAACGTCAAGGCTAAAATTCATCTCCTTAGGCAAAGCTGCTAATACCATTATATCCCCAGAAATTCTTGGATTTGACTCGGGCGTTCCAGGCTCCGCAAAAGGTCCAGGTAAGCTGAAATCTGTGTTTGTGAGAGAGAAGTTCTTGATCAATTGATCGAATGTATGACCTGGGAAAGGTACTGGTACAGTGACACTTGATATAATTTGAGTGATCCAATCGGGAGTCTCTGGAGATGGTGCATTTGAACCTCGAACAAAAATGGTGGTGTCATTGCCGTGAATGTAGTCACTGAGAAGTAAATCCAGCGGCGAGGAATGTGAATTGGGGCAGGTTTGCAAAAGACTTTCAGGTAGATCTCGAACGATACCTGCGACGTCAAGGGTAACATCTGAATATGGCTCGATCATGATGTCATCAGTAGTGGCATCAGCGAGTTGAATATGTGGTTCGTCGGCAGCGCAATTCGAAACAAGTATATCGAATCGCATCGGAGGAATACTCAACCTTATTGGGTAGCTATTTACCAAGGATAGCGAGACTTCAGCAGCCATTCCACGATGGCCATCTTTGGAGAGAGGGATCTCCTTAAAGTTGAGACGAGTTATGTTATACTTGGGAATGGCTGGAATTTCATTGCCTATGGGTCAGTTAGCAACTTGATTTCAAAGTGCAAGTTTTACATTGAGAGAGAATCTAGGAAGTGGTGACTGCGCTCGCGGGCAATTTTTTGAATACACCTATAAACTATAGATCGTGTGTATATTGCCCGAAATACAGCCACGAACTTCCTTCAACCGATACTTTTCTCCCCAAAGTACAATGACGCAAAAGAACGATAGAGAGATTGACCTTCAAAAATCATTGACTCGGATATACTCTGAGATCCAAGCGGAAGTAATCCTGACTTCAATGTGACATCGGCCTTGCCCAATACCCGCAACTGTCCCAAACGACCCTCTAACCAGTCATTGGCAACCTGTCTTAATCCATCGACACTTCCTGCTTTAAGATCGGTAACGAAGTCGATTGGTGTGACAACACCATTTTGAATATTTACCACCACCTTGGGCACAACAGCGGTTCCGATGAGAAGATTATCATATTCCGGAAGATAGACCTCGAGGTTCGATTCCTGACTTTCAACCTCTTTCGCGATCCATGTGCCAAATCTTCCAATATTCCTAACAGCATTGTTCTTGACCCTTGAAGCATCCATCTTAAAGTTTACTTGTACGCGAGCTTTCACTCCATTGGCGGTGAAGCTGTCTATCGAGAGGTTCGTAGGCTCGATAACAAGAGATTCTTTGGCATACTCTTCAACGATTGCAGGCGCGAAAAATGCACATATCAGAATGATGATGCCAGCCAAAAACAACATGGTGACGGCGAAAATCGTTGGCCATCGCAAACCTTCATTGGCAGGCTTGCCAGAGTCTCGATTATGGATAGAACGTAGAGATTCTGCCGCTGGCGATACGATTCGACCATCCTCATCTTCGGGTTCTTCGCCATCGTATCGAGGAGTATCATCAGAGTGCGCTAACAAGGGCGATGATTCGTGTGAGTCGCCAGAATTGTCCAAGTCCTGTGAATTGACAGAACGTTGAGAACGCTTCGACGATGGTCGTTGCTCTGGACTGAGCAGGAGTGGAGACCCCGCACTGTCCGACATGATGGAGATAAGGATAATTGATTAAGCTGGTGCCGGTATGTATCACTCGACGCACCGCGCGAGGATGGATCTAATGATATCAACAAAGTGATATTATGTTTGATATCCGGAAGATGATGAAAGTAATGTTTGAGGTGTCTTGAATATTGGAAGGCTGAGTGGGCGTCGTAAGTCTTGTATAGGTTCCTGGGGAGTGTAAGCAGCCGCCACACCGTGCGTTAGCTCAGAACGCCTTATATTAATTGATTGGGCCAACGTAGTAGTTAGTATATTTATGCATGCATTGTGCCTTTGTACCTGAAAATTATGAATTGATGCCAACAACCTTCCTTCCTTCCAAGGTTGTCAAATGTCTCAGAAATATGTATACACTCGGAGGCACTGCTTCGACTGCACATGTACAGGATACACCATATCTTCATCCTATCTTTATATTTCACCAACAAGCAAGAACACGACACGTTCGTCCTACTTTGTATAGATCACATAACTGGGCCATCGTTCTGGCCAATATTAGCCATGCCTAGGATCGAGTGTCTAGAAGATATTGTGTCATCAAGTATGTGATCACTATAGGATATCCTCAATTTCGGGCCAATCCTCACCTGAAATTTCGAACGATGAAGTACCCGGTGTGGTAGGTACAGTATATGGCCGAAATCCTGATGCTATATTCATTACTATGGTATCTGATGCAAGTGCAGAGTCCTCAGCAATAGAACGATGAAGATTTACTCGTCCTTGGTTTTGTATTGCAGTGGAAGTCTGATTACATATAGTGAAACCACGCGGTCTAAGTGCAACGCGGTTGTTCAACAGGGGATATATCCTGAATGAACTCGGTTTCTGGTAGTTTCCAGACCGATGTTCGAGGCCGTCGACTAATAAATTCCAAATCATGAAAGATATTCATAGGCTCCGCGGCAATGTCACGATAATCTCTGCAGATTTGTTCGCGGCTGTCATAGAATTGTCTTGCCTTTCCTAAAGTTTGTGGTGGTCTCATCAAGGATTTTATCAGTAATTTCTTCGAGTTCTAAAATTACTTCCATGAATGACTCCCATACTATTCCATGAATGACTCCCATACTATTGCTCCTTAGAAACTCTCCGATTCCAGCTTTCTATTCACACATATTGAATGACCAATGGTTTAATGACAACATTAGTCACTGTGCAGACTCATTGTCTATTAAATTTATGACTCGTAATAACATCCATTGACTCTTCGGAGCACTCGAGTATACTTGAACACATACAAGCTATCCTAGTTCTTCTTCCCTCGCTCTCCCCCGTACACAAACATACTACAATCCATCAAATCCACACAACGCAAAAACAAAACATCAAAACTTACTTTATTGTATCTGCTGTCTCCTCTATCACGCCAATTTTTCTCTCATCGATCAACATCTACCTCGATTTATCACGCTTCAATTTGCAGCAGGCATTAACCAATCAAGGTCTATCCCCACATTCCGTGGAATTAGTTCAGTAGGATCTACCTCTGCTTGATAGCTAATTCATTAGACTAACCAAGTAGTTATTAGAGACATGGAATATACTGAAAATCACAATACTCTCGTCCATAATTTCAAGGACCATATGCGATCTTACGATTCGAGAGGACCCGAGCATCCTGGGAGGGCATTAATTCCAGGGTGGCGTCGAGAAGCTCAACTGAAATTCCTTCTTCGAATTATACAATCTTACAATTTAGAGCTTTGTTGCTACAAATGGGAGGGCAACGTAGAGGTCTTAGATATCGAAAATGATATGTACGAGAATATCAAATCGTTAGGAAATGATGGATATTTACCTACAGATATTGTCGAGTTAGCGGAGCGCCTTCAACGTGATGCTCGACCGACAAGAGGCATTTTTCGGCTGTTTCAATTCGCCTACCAGGTGGTTACTGGCTCGGATTTCAACTTCATTCAACCCTATAGGTGGTGCGATAAAATGGCCGCAACAAATCGCATCAATGGTTTAGACAGCAAGGTTTTGGATGATCATGATAAGGCCAGATATAATGCTCTCGTCGATTTGAAAAATCACTGTCAGCCAGATCGTGGCCAAAACGACAACGCAAACAGCTTGAAAAAACTACTTGATTGGGCAGAAAGAGGCTTGAAAAATGCTCCGGGTAAGGGGTCGTCGCCCTCAGATCCTGCAATAACTGAGAAAGAAGCCGAAGAGCTTCGGAAGCGATTGAATGCTTATAAACGAGAGGATGCAGAGAGATTTAAGGCAGAATCAGGTACGATCTATAAAGGCGATACAGAATATTGCTAACCATATACAGAGCGCAAAGCTCGTCGGCATTAAGTCTATGACGTCAGAAGACTTCTGGGGGAATAATGGAGCTCGAGGTTGATATTTTTTAGATGGTGGATGACTGGGATTCGACTTTTGCGTGACTTTGATAGTACCCCATAGCTAAATGGAAACTATCCTCAAGACCTCATTACAATATTGTGAATTTTTTCTATTGTTAGTAAACATTTTTAGTGACTCTACGTTCGAATGAGACTTGGCAATAAAATGCCGGCCGACTTTCATTTTTAAGCTTTGTGCTGTACAACCTTGCGAATGATACTCAACCTTAAAGACTGATAGACTCTATTTTGTCTAAGACGTAGATAGATGGGGGCCTAGATAGAGTAGAGGCTGGTGACCTGATAGATTTATGTAGAACGAGTAAAGAATAAGTGAAACGAGGATTGGGTAACTGGCATACATAATTATCTTGAGCGAAGTTCTTTCACAAGCCAGCGAAACCCAAGATGTCTAATTTATACCATCATATATAACAAACAAGATCCAAATCGCACAACTAGTCATCGAAGTATCCCCAAGAGACCATCAAAATGATATCCTGGAAGAAATGATATTTTTGCATTGTACCAAGTGCGATCACCTTCATAAACATCATGTCGCAAGGTCGCTTTAGCGAAGGGGCTAGGATGGATCACATGGAGTGGGGTAAATCCCACGTCTGCGCGTCCATTTGATGTAGACATAAAACTAAAATACCTATTATGACAATATAATGATATTAACACCATGGTACCAAGGATTAGCACAATATCCAATATCAGGGCTTGCCTTTCGAACATTACCTTTCGTAACTACAGTTCTTTTCTCTCAAACCCGCCACCGTATCACCGAACAACCTCTTCATAACCAACCAAACCTCAACCCTTCGCTGTAGGGAAGTACTTCATGGACATTCTGGCCGAGCATATCAAATAGAAGGAATCTTATCCGAGAGGTTAAGCCCCATGCTATATGTTTACCGAGCAAGATATACCAACACTCACAACCTCATTAATATTCCATCATTCCACAAATCATAAAGCTCATTTTTATATCCAGCGTTGAGGGGAAGAAATTCGTCATCAAGAACTGTCTCAAGGGTGATTTTCAATATCAACAAGAGCTTCAGGAACCTTTGGCTTCACATCCCAATTTACGGACATTCATAGATGCTATACCAAATTTCGAATTATTTGTTATGATTTTCTCAAGGACAATCTTGTTCAGTTCTGCCAGAGAAATTTGTCTGTAGAGACTAGGAAGGGTGTTTTGAAAAGTGCTCTGACTGGATCAGCTGAGATGCATGATAAATTCATCGTTCATGGAGGTATGGATATTTTTTATGGTATCCGTCGTAAGAGTAATGGCATGGCTTAAGGGTCAAGAATTAAAATCATACCTTGACATATATCAAACCAAGCAATATTCTCATTGACTATGAAGAAACAGCCGACAAGCTTCTTCACATCAAAAGCGTCCGCGTCTCAGACCTAGAGAATTCTATCATCCTCTCTCTTGGTAAAGGAGTAATCGACGGTAAACTTGACAATCAATTCTGGCGCAGTCCCGAATCTTGGTGCAAAGCAAAGCAAAGCATTTCTTCTGACGTCTTTTCTATGGGCATAGTTGCCATCTACATTATGGATCCACAGATATTATTGTATAATGGTTTGAAAAATGAGGATTTAGTCGATCGCGAAGCATGGAATCAGATTTTAATGGGGCACATCTCGTTTTTCTGGGACAAAGATGACTATCTCGCGTTTCTAGATCACATCGGGGAGGATAATCCGTTCTTCGATCGTGGCAGCGATATGGCCAATGACTTTAAGGGCCCGATGACACCTGTACGGAAATGGTCGTATCTTGATGCAGAGTTTACAGATGTGGTTGTGAATCTGGCGAGGTTAGATCCTGAGAGTAGGCTCAGTACAAGAGAGGCTTTAGAACATCCGTTCTTTGATTATGACAGTACATTTTAGTCAATAAGTAACAATGAAGTAGGAGTCAATTTCGGTATGAGGTTCAAAAAAACATCATGAGAGTCTGTAGGAGGCCAAACGAATACTAGGCAGATACTGTCTGATTGATCGAATTCTTATAGATTTTTTCAGATAGTTATGAATAGAAATTTCTGGTCGTCTTGAAAAGCCTAGGTGATTGGTTTGGCCAGTCGGCCTGACTCAAGTGAGGCCGTCATTACATTTCGCTCGAAATAAATGCTATAGAAAGGAGCATCATATCCCAAAGGAGACTTTGACTCCATTCCTACTCTCCATCTGCAACTTATGCTGTTCCACAAACCTCTCCTTAAGATCACGGTTCTCTAGACTCGTGAACGTTTTTGCAAACCTCACTAAAATATAAACACATTCATTGAGCACCATTTGCTGTGCAGGACAAACTCGATCTCCCTTGGAGAACGGAATATACGCCCGAAGTTGCGCGGTTCCAAGCTTCTCCCATCTCTCTGGCCTAAATTTATCAGCATCCGCGCCCCATAGATCCTTATCCAGATGCATAGATCTAAATATGTAATTGACTTCGGTTCCACGAACAACTAATACTGGATCTTTTCCATCTAGTCCTCCTCCAGTAGGTAAGATGCAATCTTCGCCACATGATCGTATACTTCTTCCAGAAGGTGCAAGTATACGTAGACCTTTGGCATATTGAGTTAGCAACATCATCAACGCGACAATCATCTGATAAGTGAACTCACTTTCATTCACAATAGCCTTTGCATATCTCATCTGCTTTAACGACTCGTAGGTTAGAGGTCCGTCATAGTTCGACACCTCATTTTGAAGCCGATTCCACACTTCAGGATGCCTTGCCAAGTGGAAGAAGACGTTTCCAACAGCAATGGCAGTTTGATCTCGTGCTGGAAGAAAGATATTGAGCAACTGAGAACGGAGTGAAACACGGTCTTTTGTCGTTTTCAATAGCTCATCTAAGAGAACAAGTCGTCTGTTTGGGCTTGGGGAAATGGTAGGACTGGAAGGTTCTTTCGCTTTTTCTATCGCTCTGTCAATTTGCTGGTCGACAAATGTGTAAATCTCGTCACGAGCCTTCTTCCAAGACCTGTCTAAGCTTTGCAGAAAAGCAAACTTTCCCAAAGCGACCCGCAAGCCGATGCCTTTCAAGGTTGTGTCAAAAGCTGCGAGAAACCTCTCGGTGTCAAATCTGCCTTTTCCCGGTTCTAAGGTATTGATCGAATTACCAAAGATCAATTCCGTGGAGGTATCAAGAAACTACATGTGTCAGTTAGATTAACCAAATTTTCATTCTAGGGGCGTCATACAAGTCGTTTCAACAAGGGCAACAAGTCCACAGTGGTACCATCATGCGGTATCATAGCAAGTAGGATATCCATACGCTCTGCTAGGACGTCTAGATTCGATATTTGTGCCCTTGCAAAGATCGATTTCGAGGCAAGGTGAGCTTGCTTCCATGATGAACCATCTGTATTAAAGATTCCTCGTCCTAAGAAGCATTCTGTAGCATACAGCCTAGAAGGCTCTACTATGAATTTCTTCTGCGACCTAACAAGGATGGTGTGTATGTTTTCTGCATCCATTGTGTAGATGGCCTTTTGGCCCCAACTATTGGCTTCGAAGGTCTTGCCATGCTTATCAAACAAGGATTGGAAAAAAGCAAAGTTGTTTCCATTCGAGATACTCTTCACTACACCCACGAACAAATCGATGCCCCAAACAGGATCTTTGTGTGAGTAATGACGTGGTCTGGAACAGTTATGCTTCTGTCGAATTCGTTCCTGTCTTCTGCCCTGGACCAGCTTGCTGAAGAAATGAAGAACGATGATGGCAACTACAATGCATAAAGAAGTACCGTGGTTGAACTCCATGTTATGTATCGAAGATTGACTCAAGTATAATTCTTCGAGATGAGGAGGCGCATTGGTCGGTATTTTGATTTTTGGGTCAGAGACCGTATAAAAAGTATCAAGTATGGACAGTGAGCTTAGAAGACCAAATGAATAAACATCAATATTCGTAAGAAGTAAGAAATAAGATCGCTTCTATATACTGAGATATAGTAGTGGCTCTGTGAAGTTTGGTCTCGGTCTCTTTTTCTGCTCGCCAACCTGAAGTGGTCATAACACCGAACCAACTGTTTGGTAAATGAGTCGTTCAGGACCAAATCGCTCAGAAATACTGACTATAAGCACTGTACTTTTCCTGATGAAGGACTGTACGAAGATTCGCAGGGATGTATGAATGTACTATGACAAGTTGGTGACATATTTCATTTGGAAGAGTCCAATAATTGAACTCACTGCACCAACACTATCGAACATCACCAACACCCCCCATCATTGATTACATTGCAATATTGCTGCAACATACTTATCTCGTAAGAATGATATGCCGACAGCAAACATCTACATTGAGTGTGTTGCATCGCGTTGAGTTGGACGCGGTCCTAATTTCAAAAGTGGAATACTACGGAACGATCATCGCGGTCTTTATTTGCATCATATTTTACACTGATATACATATCAAAAAATCTTGTTACCCATTTTCAGGTATACCAATCCTATATAAATCCGGCATGATGGCATTTAGCTGCCTCTCATCTGGCTGCCATCTTCCTCTTATATCTCTCCACACCTCCACTGCCCTCGCCTGACCAGAGCATGTCGCGAAAGCCTTGAGCACATTCGTTACGATCCAAGTCGACATGTATATACCTTCCACACCTTGGTCGAGGGCTTTCAAATATGCTTTCCACACACTTTCCAATCTGGCAGCCGTCCACTTCGTGTATCTAGTACCACCATGAATACAGAATCCCTTGAAAAGAGAGAGGAAAAGTGCACCGTGCAAGGGAACGTTGAAAAGGCCCATTTCTTCTAGAAACTTAGCCGCTTTGTCTAGCTCGCCTTCTGTAACTGCAAAATGATTGACCAACAGCCTATAGGTTTGAATATCCGGACAAACAATGGAGCTCTGTTGAGCTTTCGCTCGGCCTTCTGGATCATGCTTGAATTCCAACGCCATTCGTAACAACGCGCGCTTGACTTCTCTGCGATTCTTGAAATGCCTGTGCCATTCCTGTGTGCCCGAACGTTCCGCATGCATGATTTTCATTCGCTCATAGATATTTAGCGCAGCGCTTGGCTCATATGACTTGATAAGAGCCGAGATCATTGCGTTGAGAACAACGGTATCGACAATTTCTCCAGCATTGACTAACGCTGCATATGCTGCTCGCGCTCCATCACCGTCGCCTTTCAGACCACAAGTAAATATCATGCTGACATAATGAAATCGGTTGTACTCGAAGCCCCTGGCTATCATTTCCTTGTAGATCATTTCGCCAAGGGTAAATTTGCCGGCTTTGCATGCGACATCATAAAGAACATTGAATGTTGCATAATTGCCTCTGACACCTGCGATGTGCTCCATTTCCCTCCACAGTTTCAAAGCACTTTCGACCTCTACATCTGTGGCCTTGGCAACGTATTTGGAAGCAAAAGAAATGGCACTTGTCCATTCCGAAACACTTAAAGGAATAGCTGTTGATTTCATATCGTCGACAACCGAGAAGTACCTGAGCATCGAGTGCTCGTCTTTCCTTTCTACGATACTCAAGTGGCGAAGTAACATATGTCTTAGGTTGGCTTCTAGATAAGGAACTCGAGGTTCTGGCAGTTCACGGTAGATTTGATATATATCTTCCGCCTCATGGGAGTAGAAATTCTTCAGTGCAGATTCCAGCTCTTTGAGCTTCTCTTTCGTTTCGTCATCGGCAGGCCATGCCTGATGAGTGGGTGGCCATTCATCTTCCTCTTCATCCAAAATTTGTAGGTGGGGAGCGTAACCTGGCTGGTGAAGGTCTGGAGATTCCATGACGGGTAATTGATGTGTATACGAAGTCCCATGGTACTGATCCACAAGCTCCATGAGCTCCTCTCGAGTCTGATTTGCCTCATTCGTGATCTTCTTTTCGTCCACCGCAGATTGTGTATTATATGTATAATTTCGACCCTGCGTATTGAGTTTGGTTGACCGCAGATCCTTCGTAGATATGTTAGGTCTGTGAGAAGTGAAAAAAGTTACCGGTTGTAAAGGCTTTGGGGTGTGTTTGTGGCAATGGCCTGCACTGGCAAGTGAGGAAATAAACCATGCTTCGAGTCCGACTGTACTTGAGACCATTTGTATAGGTTTCCTGAGATGATGTCGTCGGGAAGACTTCGTGGAAGCTTTTGGGATGTCAATTGGATATAAAAAGGAAAGAGCTTGTCGAGGGGCTGCTAGCTTCGAGATGAGGGTGCTGCTCGTCGAGGAGGAGATACAAGAGGAGGACATGAGCCGGCTGACATTTTGAGTTTTTGTCAACGTCTCTGAAAAGTCATTGGAGCCAGGCCAGCCCTCCAGTCCTTATCTGCCGTTGTGGTTGACTTGGGAGCTTGTGGGGGGTTGAGGATTGATATGTTGAAAACTTTAGGACTTATCGCCAAAATTTCCAAAATTTTGGCGGAGATTGCCGCCAGACTTCAAAAACCTATCAATATTTGCGACCCAGAACACCACCACCCCCGCAATATTGTTCATAGATTACTTTGAGATTGTAAGTTCGATATTTTGATTGAGTGAAATAGATCCTAACGTTTCGAAAGTTCTGCGAGTATGAGGGGCCTCAATTTAAAGCCATCGCGCGTTTACCAAACGGCATCGGCATTACTCGCATCTGAAAGTATCTCCCAAGCACCACCATGGTATAAGACAATCGGCTCAGTACCCCCTTCTGAAATCCTCACACGGACGCAACCTGTTCAACACCGAGGAAGCAATGGCAGACCTAGGACGAAAAAAGCTAGCAAGCTATTCAAACCACAAACTATTGTATACGAGGAAGATCGAATAAGACAAGAATTCTTCCGTGATCATCCATGGGAGTTAGCAAGACCTAGAGTTGTGCTGGAGGACGATGGACGTGATGGGCAAAGATGTGATTGGAGTAGAATAGCACAGCCAGGCAGACCTTTGACCGGTGAAAGGTAAAATTGATTCTCAGGGTATTGCGACGTTTGGTTAACATTTCGACAGTGTGGTACAGAGGCAGCTTTGGCTGATACACAATACGCAAATGTCTAATAGTGAGGCTTATGATATAGCACGGAAGGAATTCTATGCTCTTCGTCAGGAAGAGGAGATCGAACGAAGGATCGCGAAAGAAGAGGCAGAATACGTTGGAGCATACTTTCATAAAGGTGCTTTGGAGGTTGGAATGGAGCTGGAAGATAAGAGCTACGAGGACTGGAAGGCATGGGCTACCAAAGAAGTCGAGGCTGCGAACTTGCAACAACAAGGAGCATATACTGGTGTTGGCACCGAAAACGAGGACGCTGCTCTTTTGGATGATGCAGAGGCTGTTGAAGAGCCAGCAACAGCTGCCGCATGAAAATGCTCAATCTTACCAAAGGCATGTACAACAGCATTATAAGGGCAAAATTGGCGTTAATGAGCATAAAATTTACTGGGTGATGTTGGACTATAGTTTTAAAGGATCTATCAAAGGACATTGATAGATGCGGTAGGGCTAGTAGGTCACTGATATTCCTTTGTGTGGTGATTGTCTAGGCCCGTTGTACTGTTCATAATTGAGATTACTCAACTTGGAAGGATAGCATATTACTGATGGTATTTTGGCGTTCTGCTAGTGTACCAAGAAACCCCTCCATTCCACCCTCTTCTGAGGATTATCCCCATTTATCTGTCTAGCAAGGCCTTCCCACTGAACGAGGAATCGATCATAAATACCTAGCCATAACAAAACTTTACCACTTAAGCTCAATGTCTTTACCCTTGCCCAACTTTCCACGTAAATCGTTTGCATCTTCCAAATTGGGGCCACCCCGAGAAATTTCAACAGGAAGCTTGCCATGACCACAAGAACGGCAGTAGCAGGACCATTTGTTATGATGATGTCTGGATATTGCTGGTGTATTGTACTGGTCATTGAAATTTTATATAATGCCTTGAGACATCCCAGCATACACCAGAAGGACGATATGGGCGCAGTGTAAAGTGGTTGATGTATCTCCCTCGCCCTTGGAACAACTATGAGATCCCAGACCCCCGTGGTAGCATCAAACTCGCCAGATTTTGTACATGGCGAAGAAGGTCGAAGCTTCGATTGTATACGCTCCTCGCAATCTTGAGCCTTGATAGAAGAAAAGTTATCTCCCGCAGATATGATATATGTCCGGTGTTTGTATCTTGCTGCATCTGTATCGCGAAGAAGAGATACCATCTCTGCAGTATGACCACCAGAACCAAGAACTACCACCATATGAGAAGGCTCATCTTTACTTTTGACCGGAGGCCGTCGAGAATCCGGAGAGAACAGATAGAGAAGTCGAAGCTACATTGTTTCAAATCAGTGCATCATTCTAGAATATTGGATATGACCTTACAAAGGCAGTGGTGATAATAATCAAGGCTGCTGCTATGATCAGAGACAAGGCTGAAAGGTAAATCATGGCTGGAGCCCATGCGAGGCTGAAGGAGCTAAGTGGGTGTTTCTGGGCCCTTCGAGGAGGGAGAGGATACGAAATAGTCTGGAATATGTGTATAGGAGTGAGTGTATGGTGTAAATTGAATGAATGTAGGGGACGAACTGAATAGATGAATGGGATGATTTGATGATATACGGCTCTCATATCATGAATTACCAACAGTATATGATATGATGTGAACTTGATCAGATTAATTTTGAATTTTGAATTATCATTATCATCATCATCATCGTCATTCTTCATCAGTATCAAATACGGTAAGCATCATTATTGTCTCCTTCCTTTCCATCGATCAATACTGTCCCGAACCGAATCGGTTATTCCTATTGTGTCTATAAAGGCCGAAGCTAACATTTCGAGTAATCGTCTAGACTTGAACTTTAAAAAATCACGCTCAACAACGCGACGCGATATTCAACCCCCCCTTCGGCATGATCTTCATCAGCCATGCAACTACAGCTTCACAAATTTCACAACTTTCAAATCATCAAGACAACTCACACTTTCATCAACTTACAAGCTACCAATCAAATTCACTTCATCAAAGATGTTTTTCAGCAAACGTTTAGTTTGTTTTTACTGTGGACGAAAGTCAAATCTTACATGGAATTCTCAAATCTCATATTTTGAATGTGAAACCTGTGAAGCCACCAATTATTTGGATAATAATGGCAATATTACAGATCCACCGTCGGCGGTCACTGGATCAAATTTGAATTTTCAGGATACCCAAGCAAACACCACTCAATCATCTATATTCTGCGAACGATGCTTGCGGAATCAACAATACCACTACGATGTCATGAGGCAGCTCAATGTCGAGCTTGACCCTGAACATCCAAATTACCAGGCTTCTGAAGAGAAGATCCGTGTTATCAAGAAAGACCTTGACAAGCGTTATCCAATGGTTTGCGAAAATTGCGCACCAAAGGCTCAGGAACAACGTGATAGAGCAGACAAATTCGCAAAATCTGACTGGCTTGGAAGGTTGAACGCTCTCAGCGAACGAATCAGAAACCAAAAGACATGGAAGGATACCTTTCAAAATGTCATATATCAAACCCTCCTTTACCCAACTGCCTCAAAAATCTGGTACCTCGTTGTTATCGGACAGATGCTTGCTCTTGTTCTCGGCCTCTTTAATGCTACAGATATTTTGACCCAGACCTTGAACTTAATCCCCTTTTTAACGAACAACCTGACACTCAACATCATCTCTTTTTTGGCATCTAAGAGATGCTTTGGATGGAGCATATTCCACAACTTTTTGTCATGCGGCATGAACCCATTCTTCTCACGATGGTATCCAAGAGGAAATCCTAAACGTATCGTTGGCTTCTTCGACTGGTATGGATACCAAGTACTCTTGCAACTGGTCTTGCGAGTCATTCTATGCTCCACGTTCGAAAACGGACTTTTTGCACACCTTTCATCCCACATAACGATGATAGCCAATATTTGCACCACCTTCTTCAACTTTCTTATTGCATACGGATCACGTTTCTATCTTGGTCCTAAAAAAATTGCTCTCTGGAAATCAACCCCAGGCCCAATATACACACCATCGGCATTCCAGACCTCAGAAAAGTCCGGCAATGCATTGTCAGATGTTCTTGATGAAATCATGGCCTCGACACCAAAAGGCCATCATCAAACACCTTCACCACCAACACACCACTCTCAACGAAGCAGCCAGTACAATCAAGAACAGTCATATCAACATGATCGTCAGAGTCGCACATCTGGTTTTAACGAAAAGGCTTCCGCAAATACATATGCTCGAAACTCCAATCAACGCCATGAAATTCCGAGACAAACGGATCTTCTTCTGAAAACTACCACCTCTGGCTTGAATCCAGTCGAGTTCAATCATTACCTAGCAACTGGTGAGTTGCCAGACTGGAAATTGCAAGAAGGCGAGGAGATGGATTGGGACCCTACCGTTACTCGTGTAAACCATGACTTCAACATTCGTCATCGTGCTCTGGACACGACATCCAACTATGAGACCCCCGTACAACACTTCGGTCAATCACCATCCTCTTCGCAATCCCTCGCTCCATTTAACGGCCCTTCTCCATTTTATGGCAGATTACCAGCGGCTCCAATCAGTCCGGCTCATCGACTTCGCAATCCACCAAACAGACCAAGACTTGAAGCGCCATCTGCTCAGAGAAAGGAAAATTTCTTCAACAGCATGACCCAAAAGCAGACTTTTGGCCAGACGAACAATAATCGCCATGAGATTCAGATTGCGAATCCAAAACTTCATGTCCCAGAACCTAAAGCTTACCAATTGGACGATGGTTTTGAAGAGGCTTTTGGTAAATTTTCGCTCAAGGAAAATGAGGATTTGCCCACTCAAGAATTCGGAAAACTGAGCTTTGGGAAGGCTCTAGGGTTGAGCTTATTGCTCGGTGGATTGGCAGTGGGCGCAGGAGCTTACTATAACTCCAATTCCTCATCGCAAGACGAGGTTTCCTCGTCACTTGAAGCAATGACAATTGAAAACACCTCCACTATGTAGGTGGGGAACTTCCTCCATGGGTTTTCCCATGGGGCACGTAAGGACCCTGAGATTGTCATTGATTCACTTGACTTGGAACATCTTGTCTTGCGGTGGGGACTCGGGGACTGGAAAATCGGGATTATTAATGGACTTGGATTGGAGTTTTAGTTTTATTGTATAGATTGACTTGGGATTTGGCTTTGGAACTGGCTTGGAAATTAGCATGGTGGTTTTATGGCTTGTATTGAAAGACTTCACGGATTATGAATTATGATTAAGATACCCTGTATAGATAACCTACTTATTAGAAATAGAACAATAACTCGATTAATGATTATACTTTTTAGTTCTGAACGTTGAAAGTGATTATGCAACACCATTGATGATTTGGCACGTGTTGGAAAGTTTCCCAGCTTTTCAACATTTCAACATTGAGTCCTTATTTTTCATCCAGGCAAACTTCCATGAGGTCACTCGTGGCTCCAGAAAAAAACAAAGCACATAGTATGTAGTTGCTTCCACTTGCCATAATTAAGCCTCTTTCCTCCAGCAACATTTCCCCCGCTCTGCAGATGATTTTGACTACTTCTCATCAACTTTCTCAACACAACAACCATTTGGAACGCAGTGGCGACATCACCAACCCCCCTCTCTTTCAACCACTAAGTCGGATATAAATTCTGGCATCCCCAAAGAGATAAACAATTTATTCATCTTTCATGGTTGCTGTTTGAGACAGCAGATTATCAACACCATGAGTGTTTCTGGCCCAAACTATCGCAAGCCTCTATATGATGAAAGCAAGGTATCAATTCCTTCTCCTGGCTCCTTTGAGAATTTCGTATGGACTTTTCCCTTAGGTTCGATTCTATTGCCATCATTGTGAGGCCGCTGTTCGTTTTGGATGAGCCTGGAAAGTTATGGATTCAGTATAACGGTTTTTGGTCTTTTGTACATGAGTGTGTACTAGGTAATCTTTGACTCGAATGATGAAGAGCAATTTTCTTTTACCATCGACCTTTAAGTCACCATTAAACTCTCAGTCCGGCACAGCAACCGTCTTCAGATCAAGTGGTGATTTTTCGGCTTTCGTAGCCACCAAGAAACGTTCAAAGTACGGACAGAAAAAGTCAGGCAATACCATTGGTACTATGCCATTGTCCAAGGAGCTCGAGTTTCAACAATGTTTTTTCCAGACTTCTCTTTACAGAATTCAACGAAACTACAAAATCAACAGGCGTTCCGGACATCTGACCCCCAAATTTCTCCTTCGAGAAGGGCGTGAGGTTTTAAAAAGAAAGTCACGAACTTACAGTATGGTGAAAATGGTTAGATTGAGTGGTTAAGACATGAGAGATACCAACCAAAGAATTGGGAATACTTAGCACGGAATTGCTTTTTAACTTTAACCTTAAGCTTTCTTTCGGAAGGGACGATTCAATTTGACACTTTTTGATTTACAGACTATCCAGACTGATACGGCATACCGCCGATCCTGATGTTTCAACACAGACAATATCATAGGCAATCGACTCACCTTTCTGCAACCCTAAATTTAAATGCAAGTAATCCTTCCTCCTCATCCCCATTGATCATAAATAACTTATAAGCTTTGGTATTTAGTACCGTCCTACTTGTTGTTTCCTTACAGAAATAAGCTTCGTACAGAGACAAAGCCTAGAATGTGTCTCAAATCATCCGCGATTTCTAACTGGCACCCGCTGACACCGGGCACTCCGCTATTGTGAATCAGCCCAATATCAAATGCAACCGCCACTTTTCAAATCATCAGGAATTCTCAGCTTGATTCTCAAGAGGAAACTTTATACATGCTGGGAGAGGAGGCTTGAGCAGGAAAAAGAAAAGGGAGAACGCGGATAACAGTATTCCAAATGTCTAGAACCTCGTGGTGCCTCCACGAGATATACAGACTGAGACAAGTGCACCCTTGGAGGTAAGTGAAAATGCTTGATCGGGGAATTTCACGGTTGTTTCTGAGAATGATATCTACTGCAAGCTTGATAGCATCTCACCACGCTTCAGGAAAATGACTGCACAAAAGTCCCAGTAGTTACTATGTCCGCAGAAACATGGGACTTGGGAGAATAAACTCTGAACTCTCGGTCAATCGTATCTGCTTGTGCGGATGAGAAAAGCCATTAAACTTCTTCCTTCGGCAAGTTCTTCCGCTACCCGCAAGAATTATATCGCCAATAGGACCCTTCTCGTCAGTGATGCTACCATTGACAGCAACCTTTACTCGCCAGGAAGCTTGTTTTCTCGAAGGCTGGTAAATATCGAAAAGTTAAATGCTTAATCTGAAAACCTTTTTTTACCACCGTTTTGAACAACCAGATTGTAATACTGACAAGAGAACCCCCAAGTGAAACATTTCGAACATACCCTCTGGTTTTCCCGAGATAAGAGTCAAACAAGAAGCATGATGGATCAGGTATTCAATGGGGCTTAACTTTGGGGGCTTAACTTTAAACTTCCACAGACGTTTTCGGAAAAATGGAATTTGAACACCAAGTCGACGAAATGCTAGGCCCCTTAACCGCGGAACTTGACGTCAAGATTTATATACCCATGATGCCTTAGGCATCATTCGGCATACAGACGAGACAGACAGCAGTATTTGCACATTATCGGCGGCTTCTTGTCAATGTCGATCTTTATTTGTAAGACCGTTGTTTTCTTGCACCATGAAGGGAATTTGGTGGCTTCAAGGAGGGGAACTTGACCCAGATCAATGGATTGGTTTCGATGAGACTACAGTATCAACTATGTCACAATTCTCAGGGAATCGTAGACTAATGACTTGGTTGAATGCTTGGCGAACGTAGGTATTGTCAAAGAAGTGCGATTGCTTGCCATGTCTTGAATGCAGTCATAGTCATATTAAAGACTATCGGTTGCTATTCTCAAGATCTAGTATCAAAAATTGCGGAGGCCTTGGTCAAATATAACCCAGCTGTCTCCTCGTCATTCTGACAGTTTTTTACGTGCCGGAGAAAATTGCCTGTTCAGCAATGGTACGTAGGACAGACAGAGCTAACCATCTAGTAAGGTGTCGATGACATGTACTCATACCTCGAAATTATAAAGACAATGATTCTACTCGTAGTCTTATCTTCAACAGAACTACGAGTGCCGTCCACGTAAGCTTGAGTTGGGAGTAGGTATGCAATTCATATCCCCCCATCAACCTGATGCACGTAGCAAAATGCCAAACATTCTGTGATAAATCTAGAAGCTGAACAATGGTCTTTTGAAGACGCATTTAAGGTTCTCATGGTATGAATAATTTTTCTTGATGGGACAGATGGTGATTGGTATCTTGGCGAAAATTGAGTTTAGTCAAAGCTCTATGGGGATTTTCTGGAGTCCCCAAGTAACCTTTTAGGGTACTCTATCACCCACGCTAGATTTGGGATTGATTTTTCCTGGTGAGTAAGAAATGGCTATTGGTACGGCAAACACTCGACATATCGATATCGCAAGAATGGAATGCGAGTAAAGGGTTTCTGACATAGAGTAGGATTCAACAGAGATCATGGTGGCGGGACTCGAAGTGTGTGGGGTGTTTGCCGCTGAAGGGGGATATTCCGTATGGTCCATATTTTGACTGGCAAAAGCTAGCTGTCGTGGCTGTATACCCCATGGACTTGTCTCTCTTCCACCGTTACGCTTTTGGGATTAAGCGTCGAGGAGATCATCCTGTGAGTATTTATCGATCGACAATACTGGATTAGACTTATTATGGCTCGGTTGGCTGTTTTTCTGGTTAGGCTAGCTGTATGTTGGATATCACCATGTAGGTAGGGACCTATTACAGACAGCTGGAGGATTACTTGGGAATGTCAAGTACCTAGATAGTCAGCAAATTCGTTGACTATTCACTCACTAATGAGTTTGATCTGGTACTCATCTCCTATCGATTACCATTTATTACCTCGTAATAAGAAGTCTCCTAGCATTATCGCCTGTTATCAAGCCAGAGGGCACACCACAGGGCACACCAAAGGGCACACGAGTACACGAGCACACGAGCACACCACTTTCGCAACAGAACATCGGTAGCTCACACACACTTGAGCAGAAGGATCATTTGTGCATGATCTCTATCGTACAGCGAAATGTTATTTGGGGGTATCGGCGGTCTCCAGTAAAATGCAGTAACCCTGTAGAGACATGCCTTCAAATGCATTGTATCCATAGGAGCATAGCTAGTAATGAAGATGCAGGTGCGGATGTAACGGGGAGCTCCAATTAATCTCCTGATTTGCATTTGCCGCTTAATTTCTCTATGTACGCTGTACAGTGGAAGAAAATCCACAGTTCACTCACAGCCACGTCAATGAGCTACCTGGTATGTCCTGTGAAGAACATAAACCATAATTATGACCTTGTATGTATATTCAATGTATATTCAATATCTACCTAGTATTCACGTATATATCAAAAACATCAAAAAAGATGGGGCATGATTTGCTTTGTGAATCAATTTCCTGGTGAGTTTACGAGTAGTTAATAATAGGTAAAACCTGTATGGCTCAAACTCTGGGGTTCCTCGGAATGCATACCTACCTAGTAATGGAATGGCGAAATGGGAAAATGTCCAGAGCAGGACGTACTTTGTATGAGTACTGGCTCGACTGGGTATGAGTATGTACCAGGTATGAATACCAGGTGTGAATACCAGGTGTGAATACCAGGTGTGAATACCAGGTATGAATGAATATCTTTATTAGTCAAGACTCAAGCCAAATCTGACCTTGTCTGCCTTCAGTTAGATTCATCGGACATTAATAACTTCCTTGGAATTGGCTTACCTAGACAGACAGACAGATAGAAAAGTACTTACTGTACTAGCTCTACTAGTAACTATCGTACTAGGTAGATATCGTAAATCACCAAAAATCATCATTTTTTCTGGAACGATCAATTTTAGTTACGATTCGACAATTTTAGACAATTTTAGTTATGAATCTACCAAGTCTAGCTCTCGCACAATGCTCATTCCTTTAATTTTCCCCAGAATTTAAGGTATTCGGTATTTCCTTCTATTCTTATCAAAAATCGATCGAACTCACCTACCTCCTCCCTCCCTCGTACACGCAAAAACAAATCCACATACACCATCCAACCTTTCCTCTTAACCTCACACGACACCACGACTTTCAGCAGAACATCTACCTACCACCCTCAAAACATCTCAAGACCACCTTAACCGATTCATCTACAGCATGTTAATGAAGAAAGTTATCCGTGGTCAATAGCGGCCAACCGTCAGAGGATAATTTTCACTTGTCAAGAGGATTCCCTTTTTCCAAGCACCAACATACGTCAGAGATCCCTACCTTGAGGATATACTTATTAGATCCCTCAAAAAGGACCATTGTCAAACGACAATCCGTACATATATCACTTTAATCTCCAAATAACTCTACAAGCATCAATAACATGGCGGATGAACTAGTCGCAAAAATCTCCCGACGATCGACAAGAGTTTTCGCTACAGAACAAGAAATTATGCAGCCAGGAAACGCAGGTGTCGCAGGTGTCGCAATGGCCTCTCACGAGGCCAGATACAGCAGCAATCAAGACGAGAAAGACAAGGAAAAGGAAAAGGACAAGAAGCACAGAGAGGCTAGAAGCTCATCCCACCAAAGCCCCCTCCAAAGTGCCGATGTTGGAAAGGATATTGGGACATTGTACCCTGCCAAAACCGAAACGATTGCAACGCAAGGTAATTGGATTAAACTCATATGTATTCATTCCTGTATATTGGATCATTAGCTAACGTGAAGATTGGACAGTAACCAAATCAGTTGACACTACCAAAGCTTCGGCCAAGGAGAAGCAAAAGGATAAAGAGAAGGAGAAGGAGAAGCACGATCTTAACTTTGGCGTCATTGCTCCAAATGCAATTTATCGTAGCAGCTTCCCCCAACAAGAGGACTTTGAGTATCTAGGAACTCTCGGTTTGAAATCTATCGTGTGAGTAATTGCATGACCGAGTTTGATGGCTAGTACTAAGTTCTGAAGCACGCTCGTCAAGAAAGACTTCCCTCCCGAATTTCTCGCATTCATGGAGGCTCATGGCATACGTCATTATGTCATCGAAATGCAAGGAACCAAAAAGGTCGATATTCCCGAGCATATCATGAACCAAATCATGAGGATCTCTCTTGACAAGGAAAATCATCCCTTATTAATCCATTGCAATCATGGCAAGGTAATTAACTCTGATCCTTGTTCGGATCGAATCCAAGCTGATGAAAAGTTATAGCACCGCACGGGTTGTGCTGCCGCCATTATTCGTCACGTCTCGGGCTGGAGTGTTCAGTCGATCGTTGAAGAGTACAAGACTTTCGCCGCACCCAAGGCTCGTGATGTCGATATCAAATACATCACAGAGTATCAAGTCTCAAGTCTCAGTGGGCTCGATCGTAATCAGTCAGTTCAACCAACTGCCCCCAGGTCCCACAAGAAAGCTCGCACTCTCGCTCTTGCGGTCTTGCTTATCTGGATCTACTTTAACTTGATGAGATTTTGGGATCACTAGCTGGATGCATGCCAACTAATTCTCTATGGTGTTTGGGTATATTGGGTGGGACTGGTATCTTTTGGGATAGGGCATTAGAAAGACATCGGTTATGCAGTGCGCGTTAAGGCCGATGCGATTCGGAGTTTAAAGGGTGGTATTGGATTACGGCCACCGCGCTTCACTTACATACTCAAGATAGAGTACAGCATTCTTATAATATACTTTCTTGTAATATGTATAAACTTCTAATTCACACCTGACGATACTCTTCATACAAACAACTCTCCAGACTTTTCATGAGAAATCCTAGATTCTAAACCCAATGACTTTGCTGTTGACAATTGACCGCAGAGTGGCATCCCCGCTACTGCTGTCGAGATTTTTCTTGTGATAACCTTTTGATCCCCTTACCCTACATACATAATATGATACAATACCCCCAACCGTTGTTATTCATACATTCAGAGAGTTTTATCCTCATTCTCCCTCTTGCCAAAAGCATATGTGATTCCACCACCAACCAAATTCAAACCTGCAACACCCATTGCAGCACCTCGGACCATACCTCTCGCTCCAAATTTACTCCCAATTCTTGCATACATGTTCTTTCCCGACGCTTTCCTTCGGTTTGCCAAGATGAGATAGAGACCAGACCAGGCCGCTGTTAAGCCAGCGGAATCAATGGCATACCCAGAGAGATTGAGGTAGGTACTGAAGAGGAAGACGGGGGTGAAGGCTAGGGGAAGAGGCTGGAGGGGGCGAGCATGCAGAGCGGTAGTGAAGGTTGCGAGGAGGACGGGGGGAAGAGGGGAGCCTAGCGTGAGAGATGGGTTAGTTTTCTTTTACTCTCGAAGCGATAGAAAGTGAATTGAATGTATGGTAACCTTTCATGCGAGGGAAAGGACATGTTCAAATCTGTGGAGGGGTCAATTGAGGGGAATGAGACTCACGGCCCCAATCTTGTGCGTAGGAAATTGTAGTCTTTTTGGCATTTTCAACTGCCTGGTCTTGATCGGACATTTTCTTCGATTGGTAAAGTAACTTTTTATATGAAAAGTATGAGAAGTATGAAAAGAAAGCTTCAAATAGACCGTAAATACCGTACCGTGATGTATATTTACATTAACTTGTATACTCGTATGCAACCAATCTATACGGATTCTATGACGACGGTACACAAATAGCCATCACGTGCTTGTATTGTCCCAAAATTCCGGTGTACGATACAGTCCATGCATTAGCGCACGATAGCGAAGAGAAACATCGACAAGCACTTTAGCATCGTGGCCATAACAAACTGCGACACCATCAAGATATAATAGTTATTAGCATTTGCGAAGTCTCAAGTTTGATAATAATTGGGACATTGACACGACAAGATACACTGTTTGGTCTGCGATCCTTACAATTCAACAAATAACGGCGCAATGCCGGCTACCACTTCTGGCGCTGATACAAAGGCCAACGGAACCGCAAAATCGCGGGAACATAACCAAGGGAATCAAGACCGCAAATATACAACCGAGCAAAAGGCTGCGGTCATAAGGGTCAGAAGATGTGCGCCCACAGCATTTTACGATATTTTGGGGCTAGAAGAAGTTAAAACGACAGTGACGGAGTCGGAGATCAAGAAGGCCTACAGGAAACTGAGTTTGTTGACTCATCCGGATAAGAATGGGCACGAACATGCGGATGAAGCTTTTAAGATGGTCAGTAGGGCGTTTGGGGTTTTGAGCGATAAGGACAAGAAAACGCAATACGATAGATATGGCGGGGATCCAGATAGTAGATTTGGTGCAGGAGCACCGCAGTCAAATCCCTTCTCGGGATTTTCGCAGAGAAGTGCTGGGGGAGGGGCTGCTGCGAGACCTGGTGGGAGATCTATGTGGGAAGAGGAGATTAGTCCGGAAGAGATGTTTACGAGATTTTTTGGAGGTGGAGGTTTTGGTACGATGCCCGAGTCTGGTAAAGTTGATTGGAACTAATAGCTTCTTAGGTGGTGGTGGAATGTTTAATGATCAGCCAGGATTCGTCTTCAACCTGGGTGGTGGACCTGGTATTAGAGTACATCAATTCGGAGGTGGAAGACCAAGGAGGAGGCCGAGAGACCCAAATGCACCGCCAGAAGCACCAGCTTCGTTGACTCAGACCCTTATAAATATATTGCCACTCATACTTCTCTTCGGTATACCTATATTGTCGTCACTATTTTCTGGGGGTGGTTCTAGTGGTCCTTCTATGCGATTCGACAATCCTATACCGCCGCATACCCACCACCGAGTCAGCTCAAGAATGAATGTTGACTACTATGTAAACCCTGCCGAGATCAAGGGTTTTAGTGCACATCAATTTGCACAAATCGACCGAGAAGCGGAGGTTCAATATGTCTCACGATTGAAGGTTGGCTGCGAACAAGAAGTACAGCAACGAAGTCAGTTACTCCAGGAAGCCCAAGGCTGGTTCAGTAGCGATGTAGATAAGATTCAACGGGCTAGAGACATGCCCATGTCGAGCTGCAAGAAGTTGGAAAGTATGGGTGTCAGGAATTAATGCTGATTTTGACGTGTACACGTTTATGTAGCGTATTTGCTTTGTAGCAAGGCGTTTGGGCTGGGAGCATTGTGCACAAGACTGGATGAATGACTTTATGTGAGGGTCTTTCGTTACAGGTATAATAGAGGACGATTTTCAATATAATACAGTGGCCGCAGTCATCTTGGTCAATTTATGATCACTGTCTCGAGATATCGATATATACTCCCTTCACTCGAAACTCTTATTCAACAATGCACATATAAAAGGCTTAACTTGCTATCGGATCCTTTACCTTGTAATGAACTTCATATTGTTTCTCGGCTCTACTATTGTCCTATGGAAGAACAATTCAGCCATATTAGACCGATGTGTTCTGATTTGTATTGAATCTCATTTCATTCATGAATAGTCTGGAAAGAATTCTATTGTGAGACTCATAATTGCTTTGTCATTGAATGAGAGGTAAGGCTTGTTTGTACAGCATGCAAAAGACCGCACGAAGAAGTCCCCAGGTAGAAGCTTCGAGAGTAACGTAAAATACCCTTGCAAGGTTTCCTCGATTATCAAGCCTGGAGGCTGATCGTAGCACTGAGTGATAAAGCCATCCACCCCACAAGGCTACTATCTTTAGCCATAAGAGCATCTCCGATACATCATATTATCATCTTTCCAACACAACATTATCAACATTACAATTTGATAATATGGCAGATCAACCTCCTCAACCACCCAGTGGGCCAGATGCTCCAGATAAGGAGAAGATGGAGCAGGTAAGAGTATCTATTTTTACATGCTATTATACTTCCCAGAGTTCGCCGTGGCTAATTTTTGTAACCTCGTAGATCCGACGCCGCCGCATGGAGAAGTTAACTGGTTCCGCATCTTCGAGTTCTGAAAAGATTCCTGGCGCGGGCGCAGACGCTTCAGCATCTCTTCCTCCTTCACAATCATCTGCACCAAAAGATAATGCTTCATCGGCTCAACCAGTTGCTAAATCAGCTATCGATATTAAACCTACGAGCGTCACTCCTACACCAGCTGCTAATCCTTTCGCGAAATTGGGCGCGCAAGCAAGCTCTACTGAGAAACCATTGTCTGTAAGAACTGATCCTTCTCAAAACGTTCTAGGCAAACGATCCAGAACTGAATCAGACATGCAGACACCTCCTCGCCCAGCTCCAACCACCCGCAAACCTAATCTCGCCGAAGAGTCTTTAGAGGACTACGAAAATCGAATTCTTGCTCATATCTTTCGAATTACTCTAGATCCCAACCAGCTAACCGATTCCTCGAATCATAAACTGATATTCCTGCCCGAATTGAGAAAAGAGCTCGAGGAGGAACATGCGGAGATTAGGTTGTCGGCTGATAAGCTTGATGGTGCTCTTATGGAAGCGTGCTCTACCATTCCACATAGTAAACCCGTGTTCGACTACCTCTTGCCATGTTGGAAACGAATTATAAAAGCTTCAAAGGGGCTGCGGGGTTATGCGGGGCAGAAGGATGCGATTCTTAAGGAAGCTAAACGCTTGTGCATGAGCAATTGCATCTTTGCTGCCGAAATGCCGGACATTTTCCAGTTTGTTTCTTGGGACCGAGGAAGTCTACATCTAGCTAACATTTCCCAGACGAGAGATCAATCTAACTACAGATGTCCTCACCCCTTACTTCTTGTTGGAGCCTGGTGAGGATAAAGGCATCTGCCCCGACTTTCTCGAAGAAGCTGTAGCTCGCTTTGCGGAGGATGATATGGCCAAATCTATGATTATCAAAGCATTTGTAGGCATGAGTAGTAAACTCTCTAATATGACTATGAATGATGTTTACAAGCCATACGTTCATGTAAGAAACGTAGATTGGAGAGATCAACGACTGGAACTAATGTCATTTGTAGGCTTTCAAATTGCTTACGCAGTTCAACCCAATCACTACAGCTATTGCCGAATCTCCACTATTCCAAATGGCCGTTTCAGCAAATACCATCGAAAAGTACACACTACTTGGCCCTTTCTTCAGAATATCTCCTTTGCAACAAGAAGTTACTAGGGAATACTTCAGTGCGCCAAAGACGATAGATAGGCGACATATTGCCACATCTCAAGATGCGTTACGATTGACCTTACAAACCCATCAAAAAGATTTACTTGATATCATCAACCACTTTGTTCGAGCAAGTCCAATAGCCAAAAGCAAAACCTTGGATTGGTTTGCCTACATCGTAAATCAAAATCACAAGCGTCGAGCACTTCAGGTAGACCCAAAAGAAGTATCTTCTGATGGCTTTATGCATAATGTTACTGTCGTTTTAGATGGTCTTTGTGAGCCATTTATGGATACCACATTCTCGAAGATTTCAAAGATCGACATCGATTATCTACGACGTGCTCCTCGTGTTGATATTAAGGACGAGACCAAGTTGAACGCTGATGAGAAGGCTTCCGAAAAGTACTATGAGGCCACTGTTGATGGCACTTCTAATTTCATCTCCGAGATCTTCTTTCTGACGCTGGCTGCTCATCACTATGGTAGTGAAGCTCTTAATGCCACACATAAGAGTCTGGAGAAAGACATCAAATATATTCAAAAGCAATTGACTGCTATTGAAGCAGAACGTGTCAAAGTGGCACGGGTGAGTCAAGCACCCAGCCTCGAAACATCCCCACGTTTGTCACTAATCAAATTCAGGATCCTCGGGCTGCTGTTTTAATTGATCAGAAAATCAAAAGAATCAATGAGGTCCTAGAAAATGCAATGTCGAAGAGAATGGCCATTGAAGGTGTTCTGTCTGACAAACCTATGCAAGCAAAATCTTTGATCTTCATGAGATACGTTACTGTCTGGCTTCTGAGAATCGCTACGGAGTCTAATTATACTCCTAGTCAAACTATTAAGTATAATTATACATCTTTGAGACATTCCCATTACAGTTAACTGACAAAAATTAGATTGCCTTTACCATCAACGCCTCCTGCCGCTTTTGATTATCTTCCAGAATACGTTTTAGAGGATATCATTACCAATTTTAACTTTATCATTAGGTTAGTTCCTCTATTCTTCAACTCTTTAGGAAAAGGCTAAATTTTTGTAGATTCATCCCTGATGTTATGATTTCAGCTGTTGGCGATGAGATCATTGCACTCAGCATCACTTTCTTGACAAATTCCGAGTATATCAAGAACCCTTACCTGAAGGCAAAACTCGTATCTCTACTTTTTGCTGGTACCTGGCCAGTGTATCATCGCACCAAAGGTGTTTTGGGTGATATTTTGATGGGATCAAAATTCGCTAATGATCACTTACTTCACGCATTATTGAAGTTCTATATTGGTAAGTTTAAAATTCAAATGATGATCTTCAATAGTACTAATTGTTTTCAGAATGTGAATCTACTGGAGCACACACTCAATTTTACGACAAATTCAATATTCGATACGAAATCTTTCAAGTCATCAAATGCGTATGGCCGAATGATATCTACAGACAGCGCTTGTCGCAAGAGAGCAAGTATGTATAGCATGATAATCTTAAGATTTGCAAAGGTACTAATATAACTTAGAACCAATACGGACTTTTTCTTGCGATTCGTTAACCTTTTACTGAATGATGCCACTTTTGTTCTCGATGAGGCTCTTACAAAGTTTCCAAAGATCCATGACCTCCAAGTTGAACTCAGAAAGGAGGCTGAACAATCATCAATGACTGCCGAGGAACGAGAGCAGAAAGAAACTGCATTACGTGAAGCGGAAGGTCAAGCGCAATCCTACATGCAATTGACCAATGAGACCCTTGCTATGATGAAGTTATTCTCTTCTACCTTGAGTGCCTCCTTCACTATGAAGGAGATTGTTAATCGTGTAGCAGCAATGCTGAACTACACACTTGATACGATCACTGGAAGTAAATCAACCAACTTGAAGGTTGAGAACCTGGAAAAGTACCAATTCAGACCAAGGGCCTTCCTTAGCGATTTCGTGGAAATTTACATCAATCTCGGGGTTCATGAACCATTCGTGGAAGCTGTGGCTAGAGATGGTCGCTCATATAAACCCGAGAATTTCGATAGCGCTTCTCGAATTTTGACACGTTACGGACTTAAATCAGCGGAAGATCTCAATGCTTGGGAACGTCTCAAGACCCGATTCAAGATTGCCAAAGAGATTGAGGATCAAGATGAACAAGATTTGGGTGAAATACCAGATGAATTCTTGGATCCTATCTCCGCAGATCTCATGGAAGATCCAGTTATGTTACCTACCAGCAAAGGGATTGTAGATAGGGGCACTATCAGTGCTTTTCTATTGGGTGATCAAAGAGATCCATATAATCGTGATCCGTTGAGGATTGAGGATGTAATTCCAGTTCCAGAATTGGCGGAAAAGATTAGGCTCTGGAAAGAGGAGATCAAGGAAAGGAAAAGAGCTGAGCGAGCTACTGTTGCTGCGGCTGCGGCGGATGCAGCTTCAAAAGATCCGATGGATCTTTCAGCATAGTGCCACTGCATAATTGTTAACATGATGTGAAGCGATGGGAAAAGGAGAATTGCAATACACAATGGGCATGAATTGGTGTTATCTCTTCTATTGTAATTCTGCCTGTTTGGAAAGGCGTATTGAGTTTGGGAAAGGAACTTGGAGAGGAAAATCCATATGAAGAATGAAGGAAAGATTAAGGAATGAATAAATGATTGCATTGTTAACCGATCAATATGGTTACGAGCGCGAAGAAATGGTTGAATTAGGGATGTTTCTAAAGCGGAGTTTTGCACTCATGATTGTATAGAGGAAGACTCTGACTACCTAGTTCGTATAGAATGTGCATCAGCGAATTAACATATGATTTATGTAGAAATGTACTTTTCGAGATCTGTGATTCGTGATCTGTGATCTGTGATGTATAGATATGAGGTGGTGGTGGCATGGGTTGAGTTGGGGTATCATTGGTTTTGTGTAAAGTTTGTCTAATTCGTGGGCTAGAGGTGTAATGGAGTGAGTGTGTATGAGGAGTGTGTATGAGGAGTGTATATGAGGAGTGTGTAGGAGGAGTGTGTAGTAGGTAAGAAAGAAATTTCGGGGTTTTGTTATATATTGTTGTAATATCTCGTGGCTGGAATAGAGGTGAGTGGCAGGTGAGTGGGAGGCGAAATGTGAAATGTGAAATGTGAGTTTGAAGGGATATAGAGAAACCCCATTTAGAGATTTCCTTATTCCTTTAAAGATTCAGATAGATTACAACCTATTGTAAATTTCTATATAGATAGAGCCTGATGTAAACATAATTCATAATCTTACTCGTGGGAAATATTAATAACGAAGAGTTAGTTTATTTTGGGTTTCGAAGAGGATATGATATGATATGAAATAAAGAATAGAATAAATATCAATATATAAAAAATATAAAATTAGAAGAAAAAGAAAATAAGATAAATTAAATTAAATAAATGTAAAATCATTTTGTAATCGATTTATATATAGTTAATTTGATTGTACTCGGGGTTTCAGTTTATATTATAGATATAATTTTTTTTAATGTATGGATTTTCTAATGTGTACATTTTCTAATGTGTACATTTTCTAATGTGTACATTTTCTAATGTGTACATTTTCTAATGTGTACATTTTCTAATGTGTACATTTTCTAATGTGTACATTTTCTAATGTGTAGATTTTCTAATGTGTAGAGTTCATAGTAGGTTGTTGTATATGTGAGAGTCGTTTTGTTTGTTGGAAAAGCGATGATTAGGTTAAGGTTAAGAGGAGGAACCCCTTTTTACCTCGCGTATTTTTGGGGTGTGGGGGGTGTGGGTGTGTGGGGTGGGATTTCTGGGTTGTTTTGTGCTTTTTAAGGTTAGTGATGTTGTGAGGATGGGTGGAGAGATGGGTGGAGAGATGGATGGAGAGATGGGTGGAGAGATGGGTGGAGAGATGGGTGGAGAGATGGGTGGAGAGATGGATGGAGAGATGGGTGGAGAGATGGATGGAGAGATGGGTGGAGAGATGGATGGAGAGATGGGTGGAGAGGTGGGTGGAGAGATGGGTGGAGAGATGGATGGAGAGATGGATGGAGAGATGGGTGGAGAGATGAATGAAGAGAGTATATATTAATGAAAGGTGATTCGATATATTTGAGTTTAATTGGTCGAAAAAAAGTAATTAGTTCGAATTGCTCAGATCAGATCAAATTTATTAAAAGAGAGAACAACTTTGTTAAAATGGATTTTTGTTTGGGGGAAATAATTATTTATTTATTAATTGTGTGTCTATGTGTCTATCTATTTATGTGTCTATCTATTCATGTGTCTATATGTCTGACTGACTATCTAAATATGTATCCCGAAGTTGTGAAATCCAATGCTTGTGTATAAATGAGTGTTGGTGTTGGTGTGAAGAGGTTTGGTGGTAAAGAATGTTTGAAATAGAGGAGGAGAGAGGGGGGGGGGAGAGAGAGAGGAAGGAAAACAAATCCAACGATATGTATGTACTGTCTAAACTGCTTGATTTATTCAAAACAGAGAAAGGAAAAGAAAGGAAAAGAAAAGAAACCCAACGATATGATATGTATGTACTGTTTAAACTGCTTGATTTATTCAAAACAGAGAAAGGAAAAGAAAAGAAAAGAAATCCAACGATATGTACTGTCTAAACTGCTTGATTAATCCAAAACAGGGAGAGAAAAGAAAAGATAAAAGAAAAGACAAAAAGTCCAATGCAAACGAGTAGTCTAACCGAGGGTATCCAAAATTGAATCGAGAGGATTGGGGGTGCGGGGGTGCGGATTCTTCTACCATGTTGTCTGAGAGACAGTTGGATGCTGTAGAAGAGAGAAGGAAGAAGAGAGGAACCTAATGCTGAGGTGCAGTATTGGGCGGATTCACCAGAGCAGCCACAGCCAACGCAAGGATTTGGTCGTTAATCTCTAGGCGTCGATTGTCAAGTGCCAGAATCCTTCGGTTCAAATCTACGTTTCTCGAGTCATTTTCAACCATGCCGGCGTCGAGGTTATGATTTAGTTCTCTTTCGATACGATAGCAGAGATTTATGGCGGCGGTTTTTTCCCTTAAGCATTCGGCGTTGGTCATTTGGGAAATGGGGATCTGGCAAGTTATATCGAGGGCTGGGTCAGAGGTGTTGTCGAAACTGGGCATTTTGGCGGATGGTTTGGGGATCTCGGTGGATGATTGAGAATGAGGTTTGGATAGGAATGGTATTTTCGAAGTTGTTTTTGCTGATTATTCGGGATAGACTTGTGTGCTGAGATGTTCAAAGAGGAGATTGAAGCAATTGTCAAGGTGAAGTTTGAAGTGAGAAGTTTTGTTTGGTTTTGATTCTGTTTGGAATTGTAGATCTAGATGTTTGATGTTGATGCTTCAAAAGAAAGGTCTCTCCAAAGGGGGTAACTGAAACTATTTATGCCTTTTTAGACACAGCTATCCCCCTCGATCCCCCCCTCAATGACTATCATATGTACCACAAATTTTGGAGTCATTGTATTGTAGAAGGATGACTGAAAACATATCTCGTTGAAAAGATAGGTTTCCATGTGGTAGATGTAGGATTCTGACGAATCTCAAGGGTGCCATGTGGTAAAAGGGGTAGCTCGCGTGGAGAAATCGTGGGAAACTCGTGGGTGTGGGGTATTTGGGGGATAAAGCTATGATTCTTTGGAGGTGACTGGCTTTTGTTAAAGCTATTTTAGGAAGTAGGTATTGGATCACTGGGTCACATACATAGATGGAGTCATAAGTATGAATATTGATAATGTGATGTTTGTGTTTTGATTTTGTTTCCTCAAGAATTATGACATCGTGGGAATTCATAAGAATCCATCTAGCAAGGCAGTATCTTGAATTGTGAATGTATTATGCCGAGAAGTTGATTCACCGTCTGAGAGCCTGTTTGATATTATGAATGTTCTCTTATGCCAACTATTCCCATTTACAATACTATGGAAACGTCCATTCAGAATGCAACTGCAAGAATCAAAATGATATTCAACCCTCTATAAACATGTCCCTTACACCCTCTATCTCTAACCCCCAAGTCTTAATGCAATATAAGTCTATAACCAGATATACACAATCCAATCAACAAACAAACCAAAGTACTTCCACCAAAACAACACAAAATGATCCCGTTCTCCCATCCCACAACCACCCACATCCCATCCACCTCTCTCCCCCGCACAATCCAACCCTTCCCCATCTTCCACCGCTCCTGCGACTCCAACATCTACAGCAGCAAACAGCTCCGCACCCTCTGGACCAGCGCTCAACAAAACCAAAACATGAACGAAATGAACCGCATGGGGGTGTTGATCCAACATCATCATACCATCTTGAACCAATACCGGGATCGGATTCTAGAATATACGGTGCGGGAACACGGTGTAGATGAGGGCATGAGAAACGAGTTGAGACGGAATTTGTGGGAGGAGTATGAGAGGATGGGGGTGACGATGTTGGAGGTTGAGAGATTTTTGAGACGCTGTGGAAGGTTTGGTAGGGTTTAGTTTTGGGGCTAGGGATTGGGAGTTGAGGGTATGGAGTGGAGAATTGGAAGGTCGGTTTTGGAGAGATAGAGATCCATAGAATCAGTGAAATTGATGAGCAGTGAGACTCACTTGTTGTATCCAGTATCTCCACTCGCATAGAAATAACATCAAGATATCAATATTGCCCGCTCCATTTTTATACTTGTGATCATTGCAATATCATATGCTAAGATCATGGGCTCAAGCTTAATGAGTCTAGCACTAGAGATAGGGGTTTGGAGTATATCAAGACAGCAAGATGTCCACTTTAAAGGTCTTAGCCCTCAAGAAGCACCATGAAGAAACTACCCGTTCAGCGCTTTAAGCGAGCGAATCAAATTCTCACGCCGTCACTACAACCTTAAACTCAAAAGCAGCAAAGTCAATCCTACCCGAGGAATTAAGCAACTCCTCCTTCTTCGTAATATTCTATATAAAACTCAATACTACACCGTGTTTTGGAGACTGTGTGAAGATAAAAACATTATAACGCATTCTCTGCAAGAAAATCCGCGGTTGCGAGCTCACTCGAGGTTTCTGCGAAGGATCAGCGTTGTAGGCTAGGTGATCTCTATGCGTTGAGATCCTATAGCAAATATACTCTATGCGCAGTATAAATCTCTATCTCCTCTTTGGCATTATATCCGGCGCTTTGAATATACGATGTTGGAATTATTCAAAAACAAAGAGGATGGAATACTCTAACCCGAGTAATCTACCCACCAATCGATCACTGGGCTTTTACTCACTCGAGAAATAAATACACAACAAGCATGTAGTGAATGAGATATCTCGGAGTGCATACAATCCACGAGTAAAAACCTCTCGTGACAACTGTTCGGTGTATCGAGCTATCAAGAACAATCATAAGCGATGCTCACAAAACCAAGGCAGCCACAATATATGTATTAAAAGTTTTCTGAACTAATTGCATCATCATTGAAAGTTTAAAGAGTCAAGGTAAATGAAAATAAGGAGACCCTTCTTCTCTTTTCCATCGACGTGATGTGTCCATCACTTATTCACTGTAATGGTCCGAGGCTATTTATATCATGAGGTGTTACAACGAAGGAGTCATGTTGGAGATATTCGAGTCACCTCAAGAGCTTCCAGGTTATTTTTTCAATCATATTTCACAAACTCGTAACGGTTACATTTGAAGAAGCCCGCATTATCAATAAAATATTGAACACCACAACCTCAGTTCGTCGAATTTCATGTCATGTGGATAAACCCTCTGTGTAAAGTACTTTGACACCCTTATAAAAAGAAGGTCGATACGGTGAAAATATCATCAAGAAATCACACATACATCAAACAAGTAGAAGTTGTGCAATAATGACCTCTATGAACTTGAAGAAGTATGTTAAATCTAAAAATCACACTTGCTATTGATCTTCCTCCGCCGCGATTATTATACTCAAACCACTAAACACCCACAAAAACAAAAATAGACCAAGCCAACGGATACCCAAACCCACTCTAAAGAAAATCCCCTCGAAAATCCAGACTAGTCCTATAAAAAAAATCCACCCCGCAAACTTACACTGATAATCCCCAAAACATCACATGCATCCATCCATCCATCCCTCCCAACCCAATCTCCCTCCTAATCATCACCATCACTCTACCTTGACTGTCCCTTTAACTGTTTTATCTTTTCCTCCACCCTATCTAACTCCCGATTCAATTTATCTTCCCGGTCATCCATCACCTTCTTCGCAAACGCCACTGCCCTGCTTGTCACTCTCTTCCTACTCTCTTCTTCCCTACCACCTAGTGCCACCTTGGCCTTTTTTTCAAGAGCCTTTTTCGCATTATACCTCATCTCTTCCTCTTGAAACTCCTTTTGGTATCTTGCTTCTTCCTCTGCTTCTCTTTCTTGTTTATCAATAGCCTCGCGCCGGATATCTCGATCTCTTGCCGCTTTATCTCTGCTTGATTTTTTTTCATTTGCTTTCTTTTTTTCTTGAATGCGCTGCTCTTCATTCTTCTCATTTTCTAGTTTCTTCAACCTCTTCGTTTCTTTCATAGCTGCTGTAAATTTATCCTGGATAACTTTTTTCTTCTGTTGCTGTTCAATCCGTTTCTGCTTCCTCTCTTCAGCCTTTTTCTTATTCTTTGCCTCCTTCTCGTCTCTGATTTTTGCCCTCTCGTCTCTGATTCTTTCCTTCTCCGCAGCCTTTTCTCGCATCAAATGTTGTTGCCTTTCGAATTCCCCTCTCCTCTCATTCTCTCTTCTCTCCGCGTCTCTCGCCATATCCTGCATTTCTTCTCCCTCTCGCGCCCTTCGAACATTTGCCTCGACCTCCAATTGTTTCAACTTTTCATCCACTCCATCCACTCTAAGCTTGAGCGAAGGCTCCTTACATGCATCTGAAGAGGCAATCATATCCAATCCTCGCCTGCAAATTGCAGTCCTCAACAGCGTTTCAGGAGGATCAATTACTCCATCATTCCACTCTTGACGTGTGGCTGCTACACCATTTTCCAAATCTTGTATATGTGAACCACTCTCATTAAAATCATTATGCGGCTGATGGTGAGTAGATGTACGCGGGCCAGTAGACCGATGTCCCTCCAAAACTTCGCTGCCGCCGTCGGATGATCTGGAACCATACGAATCATACGAATACGAACCATAATCATACGGTTCGGTATAAATTGATCCAGACCCAGATCTTGACGAATAATATGATCCAGAACTCTGTGAACTAGGCGCGACTGCACGGTAGACCGAGACAGGTCTCCTACCAGCTGCAGATCTTATCGACATGGCTAAATGTTGTAACCCGGTAATATTATTGAATGTAAGGATGTGTTGCTGAATGTAAATGTAAAGATATGTTATTAAATCCGAGACTACCGACCGCAGGACCGAGAATCGAAGTTTCGCGGATTCGGAGTAGAAGTTTTCTCTTCCAAAAACCACAAATAATGGAATAGAGGTGACGAGATGGAATGCGATAGGCCAGGATGCGAAGTAGCCCAAATCGAAGTGAAATGAAGCCCGGGGACGTGAGGCAACGCAACGTGATGGAAAGTCGTAGAGAGTATGAGAGAAAGAATGCAAGAGGTGCGAAGCAGGTCAATCCAATGTTTTCGCAAGTTTGGGTTGTTTCTAAAAATTGTTCCGTATGGTTGTCAACATCAACATTAATATCAAAACGCGA
The DNA here is from genome assembly GCF_014898535.1 of Botrytis deweyae. Taxonomy (NCBI): domain Eukaryota; kingdom Fungi; phylum Ascomycota; class Leotiomycetes; order Helotiales; family Sclerotiniaceae; genus Botrytis; species Botrytis deweyae. The sequence continues at coordinate 128,871 of NW_024066258.1, forward strand.
ATGTGTAAATGTGTGTACCAAAGTAAAGAAACACACAACGAGAGAAGTACAGGCTCCGCATTGAATATCCATCTCCACCTTCACTCACACCTAAAAACTCATGTAATGATAATGCGTCATAATCATAAATATCAGTGACTTGACCATGAGTTCTAATCATCCTCATCCTTGCTCAACCAGTCACGTCACAAAGGGCGAGCGAGCAGTGAGTGAGTCTTGACAAGATCGATTACTCACGTAGGGTTGAAATTTCGATTTGGATATCAGTTGGAAAAATATGAACTGATACTGTATGACTGAAAAACAAGGCTTTATCGTGAAATAAATCAAACAACATAGGAACATTGTTCAAAAAAAGGATCTCCAGACTTTATACGATGTTTAAAAGGTGTTCAAAACCAACCTCAAATGAAGACTGTTAAGTTATTGAGAAGACAATTAACGTTCAAAAACTTTTTGGACATAATGTGAAATAACAGTGCAACCAGAAAAGACAGTCATTTCAGATTCCTACACTTACGAGAGTAACACTGTTGCGATACGAGTGAATATACGCACGTGAGCGCTAGCTCACTAGCGTACGCACGTATTGCATATAGCTTTCATAGCTCTAGAACTTAGAATAGATTAGACATAACATCAATCAATACAGTATACCTATCATGAAGACGTCATAATCACCACCGAAGTGATACCAACAAACACCTATCTATCCCCTATCCCCCCCCATCCCATCCAACCAGCCACCTCAACACACACTACATCTTCCTCAAATACCCAAGCATCACCACAAAGATCCATTATTTCATCCTTCAATCTTTCCATCATCCATCCATCTACACCACAGCCTCTACAACCTCGCAATCGCGATAGATAGATACCAAAAACCCCAGCGAGGCAGCCAGCGCAACAGCCAGACAGAACCAAGCCCAACACCAAGCTCAAAGCTCAGAACTCAAACCCAAGAGAAATAGAAGAATCTCACTCAAGACGATCAAGAAATGACCTAACAGTTGTAATGAAACAACAAGCCAAAAAAAAACCTCACTCACACATCTACGAGATAACTTGATCTCAAGTGCGATTTCACACTCTTACTTTAGATTGAATAACTGGCCCTCTTCTTCAAGATTATCAGACTGTAATCTTTAGACCACACTGGCCAACCCTCCAGTTCTTTCACATTCATCAACTTTCAATTAGCATCTTCCCGTGGAAGCCAGATATTTTCCACTTAGGATATAACATACTCGCCTCTTGACAAGAATATTGAGAGAAAAAATACATACAAAACATACCTAGGTACCAGAGTACACACTTCACTTGCGAATAAATCATGCAGATTTCATCATAATCAGCATACTCGGAAGAAATCTTATTTATTTTGAAGTCCCTCTATGTAAAATTGACTTATTCGATTCAGTTATTGTCGTACCATAATTGCAGACCCATGCTCCATGTGCTATGCTATGCTATGCCGTACTATGCTGTCCAATTTCTCACAGAAAATGTAAAATCAAGTGCTCCGGATTGATCTCTCCATATTTTAGAAAGACCTGGGTATCATTTTTTAACTAAAAAAGAAGGGTTGTTGCAATGACGACAAAAGCAGTCATCGAAGAAAAGTAGCTATTGACCTGGTTTCCACTCGAAGTTTGAGTGGCAGTAGCAGTCACAGATGATGACGCCGACACGGTTGTTCCAGGAGACTGAGCGCTAGCTGAGGCTGATTCTTCCGGGAGTAAAGGATTTAAGCTTCCTGTTTGAACAGAAGAAACTACGGAGCGTGTGTTAGATAGAGATTCAGAAGCAGAAGTGGTTACTGTGGATCCAGAGCCAGGAACAAGGACGCTGGTCGGATCGACAGTGGAAGTGCTAGTGCTATATACGGGGACTTGTGTAGTAGGGGAAGGAGTAAGAGTAGAGGTAAGCCCACCAGAAGAAGATGTTGATGTTGCCGAGGATGTAACAGCTTTCTTCTGCGCCAAACCTACAATTGTTAGCACATGTTTCAGAAATTGAAGCATAGAATACACTTACCAACACGATCTTGATCAACATCAAACAAGGCATACACGTTCTTGAAGAAAGTATCGCCAATCAACCACGAGTTTGTGTCAACCACAGCCACAGCATAGACATTACTTGTACACACCCCATCCACCGAAGGCCCTACCCAATCTACAGACGAAACATTATATGTAACTCCAGAGAATGTAAAGGAGATAGATGTAGTGGTGGAACAAGGTACTGTCCATGTGTTATTGTCCGTGGTAACAGCATCGGGTACAAGTGCATGGAATGCTATCACATCTGTTGGTTGTCCAAAGATATAAGATGTTCCACTATCGAGGTAGCCCAATCTCCCAGTAGTACTGAGTTGAGTATTGCCAACTCCCACGCTATCAAGAGAAAGTGCCCAATGATTTGGGCCGTTTTTGGCGACACTTGTATAACTTAAATCACCACTGTATCGTGAAGTATCCGGAGCACCGAAGTTAATTTCTCCAGTATTCGTACCATCCGAGGCACGGTTCAAGTCCATTCCAAATACATTGGCCTTGAGAGACTTCGAGCTAACAACGGTCTGTAAGAAATTCGGGACCGGACCAGTTTGTTGGGATAAGCCTAATATTCCGGAGAATGGGAAAGAGTTGAACTGGTCACTGGTTTTATTGGCGATTCCTAGAGTTAAAGGAAGACTCATGCCAGCAAAATTGATCGTGTCGGTAGCATATGTTCCAGTAACATGGCCGGATCCGTACGCAATATCCAAATCCATGTTGACCGCTTTATAAGTCGCAGAGTCTGCTGCACCAAAGGAAGCACGAGTCTTGCATGCACTAGAGGTACAATCGGGACCCATAACCCAACTTGTTCCAGCTCCTGTATCAAGCAACATCAACAGAGGATCATTCTTGCTCCCTAGTTCCACCTGAGCAAAATAAGAAAAATCAGTTCCGGTCTGCAGGATTCCCGCGCTGTTCGTCTGTGAAGGAGTTGCCGCAGTCTGAATCGACAATGACGTATCGTCATATTTCACAAGATTGGATTCACGCTCTTCGACTTTAGTAGCTTTAAGTCCCATTCCAGGGTTATATTTGCGAATAAGTCGATCTGTCAGCTCGCGAATCTGAACATCTCTGGGTTTATTGGCCTTACAATGATGAGTTAGCAAAAGCATATCAAATCGAAATACCTTCAACTTACAGATGGGAGCTTTTGGACAAGCTTGAGAACAGCATTGTTCTCACGAGTTTTCCCGCTCCTCTTGGATGTCTCTGGAAGGGACTTGTATGATTGGTGCCTCCATTCTGGGACAAAAGGGTAAAATGCCGTGGAAAATTGGAAGAGTGCAAATAATGCGAGCAAGACGAAGTGAAAGGACCACATGATTGGTGATAGGATAAAGTATCTCCAAGAAGTGGGGTCTCGAAGTCAGCCAAGGGCCAAGCACACAAGTCGAGCTCTCAAGTGATGAATGTCGAATGTAATGCAGAACTTTGAGGAATTGGGTATTTTGTGAAGTTGAATTTCCAACGAGGTATGTAATCAATTGAAGGTGGTAGATCTGAATGTCTGGAGATCTAGACCGTGAATGTTTGGTGAAGAAAAAGAGAGTGTCCTCGAAGGGGAATTTGAATCAGGTATTGTCTCTTTGGTAAGATCAAATGATTTGAATTGTATCATTCACCGATGGGTGAATTTGAGATGAGCCTGACTGGGAGTACCGGACCCTATGGATTTTGGTTTGATATTAGATATTATGATTGTCGTGTGATAGTAGATGTAAAAGATTAAAAATGCCAAGCTGGTCAAAGACAGTGAAGCCGTCAACTGTGCTTGTTACGATTTGAATATGTACGAGAGTGTAGAAGAAGAGAATGAGACTAAAGTCGTGAATGCCAATTGTGAGATCCGTATGGCAGCTTGAAGATAAGAAAAAAAGATGTCCCCTCCAAAGAAGTTGAATATGATCCAATCTTATGAAATACAAAAAGGAAAGCCCGGAATTATGAAGATATTCGGGATGTGGTGAGATAAGGAAGAGGGAGATGATGTAGATGCAGAGAGAGGTAGGGGAGGGGAGGAGAGAGTTTAAAAAGGAAGTATGAAGTATGGCACGAGTGAAAGTAGGAAAGAAGAGGTTGCATTGCTTGGCCTTGGCTTGCTTGATTCGCTCTTTTGATTTGCTGCTTGATTGCTTGCTCTTGAGTCTTGACTACTCCAGGTACCAGTAGGGATCTAGGAAATCTAGAAATCTGCTAGGAACTGCTGCGAGACTGCATATTTTAGAATCCAAAGGTGGCATCCAAAATCAATCAATGTGGAGGGAGCTTTTGTTGCTCTTGCTACTTTTGCTCTTGCAAGTTGCTACTCTTATTACTAGCGTCTGTTCCTGGTGGGAAACTGTACACTAAAGCCCAATTAGGTTAAGCTCGTTTATGGATTTGGCGATCATTAATCTCTGCTGCTCCGATTAGTTCCAGCATTTAACTGATTCAAGACCCTTTCATGTACTTTTCTCCCCTTTGCTCTCTTTCGGTCGCTTTTTAATATTTCTTTTAATCAGGGGTCAAAGATCTACTTGCTTAAGAGACTCACATACGGCGAGGCTAAGGATATACTTTATTGTGAGTGGTTGCCAACCGCATCGGTGGCCTTCAAAACTGCATTGACAGTCTAAGGCCTCGGCGGAATCAATCCACTTCAACCCACCGAGCCACCCAGATATCATCCCATGTTGTTGATATACAGACCTAAGTATGTATGATATCGTCATCATCAGCAATTACTCCTCTTCAAATGAGGGGAAAAGAGAACTAACTGGCTCACAATGACTCGGATGAATCGAATGAGTGGGATAGGAGGTCGATGCGATAAGAATTCACATTCTACACAAAGTTTTGATTGTTGATATTCTTAACTTCTAGATTACTGTTTACCAAAGTACATGCCAACCTCCCTACCTACTGCCTACCTACCTACCTATCTAGGCATTGGCGCTTTTTGCGTTTACGTACTGCTAAATCCAGTCAAAAACACATCTACCACCACCAGGTATCTAGGTTAGTCATTTCAATGCAACTCTATAGCCATTTTTGGATACTAACACAGAATAGTCAATTCCATTAAGCCAATCATAATTTCCTGAATAATGGGATTTTTCTAAATTACGACGACTTCACTGTCTGTGCTGAACGCCACATTAAGTATCTGAGAGAAGACCCATGGGAAACTTGAGGTGCCACTCGAGATTCGAGACTGTTCTAACTTTTTAATTGGTGATATACCTTTTTCAATTAACGAACCGTCTGAACTCTGAAACATAGACTCTGATCTCTCACGAGTCACTACGAGACTACTTCAATTGTAATCATGACCCTCTCTCGAGCCTCTACGGGCCTTACCGTGAGCGAAAAAGACGTTCCTTTCTTGGCCGCCCAATTGTCTTGACTCCTTGTCATATCAATATTTCTTTTTCGTATGTTGGCAGAAACCAGCCGAATTAGATGTCGCTACTGCAAAAAGCCATGTTCGTGTTGCACCCGTGGCGCAAACCAGTCCGTTCGGATCTTGGGGGCGCTGTGAATCCCCCAGAAATGTTTCAATGCAGGGGCCCCTATTTTGGATTATTTTGATGAATATGTTAACGGTCTCAATTGTTGGGAAATTCTCGACGTCTTCCAATATGGGTTCCTTGGTGTTAAGTTGTTTCTAACAAAACAACAATCACAAATAGTCAATCACCTTTTCATCCTTTTCCTCGACTAGAAGGTCTGACATTTAACCGAACATTGAGAAATCTCCGTACGGGCTTGATTTGGGTGGACAAACGGCTGGTAAAGAGGCACATTGCATTAAGATGTCTTACACTGAATTCTTGAAACGTTATGTCTTGATGGAATGAGGCGGCATGTTTTGCCCATATTCCAGATACCATTCATGCGCAGATTGACTTATTTGTTGACCTTTAGCATCATCCGAGGACTCTTTGAAATCTTCCAAGGTCTGTAAAAATGCGAATCTACACTTGTCTGTTATGTTTCCGGATGCCACCAAAGTCCTAAGAAATACCCATAAAGATTCCTCTTTCCATTTCAATGAAACTGCCATTCCAAGAACTTCTTCACATATCGAGGATTTTCGGTCAACCGGAGACGTCGCTGTCAAAAATATAGGAGAAGATAGACAGGATAAGAGGAAAGACCACCCTGAGGTATCTCCTGGATGCCCCAAGCACCACTTCTTTACATTATATATTATTGTAAGGTAGGTAGTTTCATCACCTTCCACCGATTCCATCAACCACCTCATGTGAGACCATGCGTAGTAATTCCGAGGATGCCTCTCAGCTGCCACCATAACAACTGATGTAAGGTCCCGAGATACATCAAGAGGTAAATCCTTGGATTGACGAAATTCAAGAAGCCATCTCCTGTGGCTCCAAAGCGTCGGTGACTTTGTATGACGATTGAGGTGGGACGTTAAAAGACTATCAACGAATCGCAACTCGCTCTTTACTTCCAATCCCAGCTCAAATACAGTCTTCTTTCGAATACTTTGTACAAGTCTTTTTCGAGCGTTGCACGCGGTTAAATGTTCCGGGTCTGTGAGAAGAATGATCGAAGTAGCATCCCGGATTTCCTTTGAATATTTGGGGCCCAGATCTTTGAAGTTGAAGAACACTTTCCGTGCAATAACAAATGCTTGGATGAGTTTGATTTTAGGTATACCAACACTGTTCTCGAGGACTACCGTATTGACATCCTCCGGTAACTGGCCTTTCCCAAGAAGCTCAAAGTCTATCAACTCGTGTCTGAGAGAATGATAACGAGGATCAAGTACTTTCACGATATCGTCGTAGACCTTTTGAGAATCGCTAGCATTCATAGATGCAATAGCATCTTTATCAAGTGCTCGTGACATGAGGTCGAACTCTGAGGTGGCTGTACAATGTGTAAAATCATTCAAATGATATTCATCTTGCTAACGCGATCTATTAGTTGAATGTACTTGGGGATTATACCATCCGAAAGAAATGCCTTTTTCGCTGTCGTTGAGAAGATACTGTGGTAGTTCCAGAGATAGTTTCCATTCTCGTGATGACCTCAACATGGTCCGAGCTTCTGAAGCTTCCGTACAAATTACAAAGAGTCGAGTATAACAGCCCACCATCAAACGGACACGACACAGTACCGACAACTACATTTTCAGGAAGTTTTTGAAGAAAGGAGCAGTCGGTTTCGACTACATAACTTTGGAAACATGCCGTCTCTCCTCTTTACATGTTTCCTTGTCCAGTTACTCATCCACCTCGTCAATACTTTTGGTGCAGATGCGATCAATAATATAGTAAGCTCTCCAATTCTCAATACCTATCCTTACCAAGTCCCTTTACCATTCAATCTTCCTCTCACAAAATCATCTAACCACTCCTAGCTATGGAATCTCTACAATATGTTCCCGACACCAACATCGCAGTCCGCGGGCGAGCAAAAGAAATTGAAGCGAGAATTCATGAAAGTTCGTCATGAAATGAATGCTACGAGCAGTCAAGATGAATTTGCCAAATGGGCGAAATTGCGCAGACAGCACGACAAGTTGTTTGATCAGTTGGAGAAATCAAGTACGTCCCTACATACCCAAACCTACAGACTTCAATACGTGGCTCAAATCTAACATCTCGCCCACAGAATCCTCTCTCGATTCCACCAAATCTACCTTTGATTCCTCAGTTTCTACGCTCCGCTGGTTGGGCACGAATGGTCTACGAATGTTGTTACAATTCTGGTTCTCAAAGCAAGCTATGTTTTGGTTGCCCAAAGGATGGTTCCCTTATTACGCGGAGTGGTTGTTGAGTTTCCCTAGAGCGCCACTGGGAAGTATCAGTATACAAGCATGGACACTTGCATGCGCAGCTGTGATTCTGTTGGTTAGTGATGCCTTGGTTGCAGTGGTCGCGTTAGTTTTGGGAACACAAACTGGTGCAAGGGCGAAGAAGATGGAGGAGCCTATGAAGGCTGGCGGACAAGGTGCAGAGAAGCCCGGCAAGAAAGAGTTGTGAGGTTTACAATTCTTGATACGTATATATCTTTACGAACGCGATGTTGTACGAATATTTCTACATTTTTACGAAACACGAGAATATGATAGAAAGAATGTCTCTCAACAATTAAGACGCAAAGATCCTCATAGCTAACGCTGAGATCATGCAACACGAGTGAGATGACTCTTGGCAGAGTACTTGGGGCTTAATCTGGGCATACTTTTTGACTGTGAGAGACCATTGAGAAATGGGTCGCCAAAGCTTCGAAAGTGCCACTACATGTGTGTCAAATTAATACTATACCTAATCGTTCCCACGAAGAGACATTGCAGTTCGAGAATAATAAGCGCATACGAGAGAACAGAGTCATGTTCTCATGCGCAAGTGCGTTGCTCATATTTCAGACAACTTGTGCTTAACTTTGGCTGATTTGTAGTTGTTAAGATTCAAAGAATGAAAATTTCAAGAATTTATTTATGCGGAATTATTTCGAGACTCCACACTAATGGAGACGCGAAGGAAGCACTAACTACATGCAGCCACCGCCTTTATCATTGTTCCATGGCAGAATACCTTTGATTGTCTTATCGCGAACGTGTTCTGAAGAAATCAGGAATCGATCCAAACTGCCAAATCTATAATACTTTTGACAAGTTGAGCTTCGCACATATATCATGGTAGGAATATCGTTTGGGACGTACGTACTCTTCTCGCTTCTTGTCTCCCAGTTATACTCTTTTGGACCTACCATTCGCAGGCTCACAGATCCACAAACTAACTCACCCACAGTATCAAGTCCATTGTAATATTCTTCGGGCCACTGATTCTACCCAAAGCAATCGGTTACTATCGATCGCAACGCGCAGCTCCTCAAGCCCATGGTCTCACAGTTCAACCTGTTCCTCCAAATGTATCTCGCGCTCTCACGATTCTCTTCATAACCTCTCTCGCTTTCCTCGTCAAAACCTTCCCTACTTTCACCACTCCCTCGCTCTTCACACTCACCCAGTCTCGTCTACAAATTCCAACCGATGTCCTCTTTACCCGTCTTCATACCCTACGTCCCACTGGTCTTACTCCCACCGACGAAATCCTCAAAAATGCATTTACGAGCAAAGAGTCACGTCTCCTATACCTAAAATACGGTCCAGATACCATGATAAACTGTCTCTTCTGCAACCCCGAGGATCCTCCATCCTACTTACTCTATTCCCTCGTGAGCATCGTCATACCACATCTTTTCAATCTCTGCGTTCTGGCTCTCGCAACCAGTACTCTCTTTATTGGAAAAGAAGCAAATATGTGGCGCGGAAAAGCTACCACTCTAGCTGGCGCAATTGCGGTCCTCGATATCTATTTCGTCACACAATACAAACATACGAATAATGCCACTGCGCTGAGACTTGAGGAGATCGATCACTTTTACTGGAACATGCAACTTTACCGCAATATAGCATTAGCAGCATTAGATGGGCTCGTCGGTTGGCTTCTTTACCTATCTTCTACAAACCGAGCATTCCTCACTCCCCCCACAACGGCGGAGAAAATAGAAGCTACGACGAGAATTATAGACCAGGCGAGAGGAAAATTGAACGGGATAGCATTAATGCGTAACACGACGGTGAGGGATAAAGATTTGAGAGGAAAAGTAAACGAATACTGGGTGAGAGAAGCGAATGTCATGTCAGAGGTATTAGAGACCAGGGAGGTAGTCGATGGTGTTCGAAATGCATTGGAGGGTAGAGTTGATCTGGTTGCGGTACAGAGGGATGCAGATGCCTTTGCGGAGGCTGTTCTTGGGGGTGTAGGGAAGGTGGTTATGTAATTTTATGTGCTTTTGCATACATCGATTTATCCTCAATATTTGTGTATCTTGGGGTTTTATCATTACTTGTCGTTTTCGTAGAAGATCTATTCAGTGCAGGGAAGCTAACATAGATGAAATGAGCGGACGTTATGACAAGCCTACAAAAGCTCGTCTATTTTCAGACTCCACCAACTGTCCCCTTTTTGTAATCCCAACCCCTTGATGAAAGGAATTATCATCGCACTACAAAGTACACATCACTAAAACAAGACATAAACCTCAGAAACGAGCGACATAATCAAGAAACCCAATATTAAAATTTCTCCTGAACACAAGATATTTTGGTGCTAACAAGCCCACCAAGACCCTATATGATATGCCACTTGCCAAAACGAAATGGGATAAAGATTCCACGAGCAACGCCATGAAAAAAGATCCTCGTAGCACAATAAACAGACGGCGTGAAAACCATAACAACACCCAGTCTCACACCCAGTGAAACGCCCTCGCAATGTAGCTAATATACACCTCAATCTATTTCACAAATGACAAAGCCCCTTCCTTTCCAATATCCTATTTTGTGGCGAGAGTAGCTGAGCTACTGACGCTTTCACTTCTACCATCTTTGACACTTCCTTCCTCGGCGCTCTTTTCTAGAAATCCTGTCCATAGTTCTGATAGAGATTCCTTTTGAGAATTTGAGGGCTCGGTAAAGAATTCCGTGGATAAGGATGGTGTGCTTGGTGTTCGGTGGAATGGTGACATTGGTAAACGTAAACTATTACTCGAAGCACCTGGCCTTGCTAAACCGGCTTGCTCTTTTTGTTCATCTGTCCAGTTCAACAATGAAGCAATGACTTGTAGTACTTGAAATTTCTTCGGATCCGAACGATCCAATGAGAGGAAATGTAAAAAGTGGTTTGTGACAACTTGTCTATGTTTTGTTAGTTCCAAATTCCAATTCGTAGTATGGGGTTGTAACATACCTATCAACATTGTCCTCTACTTTCGACTTTTTGATAAATCTCAATGCTTTCGTGAGGTGATCATTAATCACAATGGCTTCATGACGAAGTTTGCCAATCAACAAGTTCTTTTCCTTGACTTCCTTTTCGAATGGTAGAAGTCGATTCAATTCTGTTTGTAGAGCCTCTTTCGAAGTTTCAGCCTCCACGCATCTAGAATCCGACTCCTGAACGACCTTTTTCAAGGATTGAAGTTGCTCATCATAACTTTCGACCATCTCCCGGAGTTCTCGTCTTCGAGTCTCTTGAATTTCCTGTAAAGCTCGTTGTAATCCATCGACCGCTTGAGAATGGCTATCGCGTTCGGCGACCGTGGTTTCGTATGCTTCTTTCTGAGCAGAAAATTGTTCCTCCATATCAGAAACTCTACTCTCCAGGTTCTCTCGTATAGATCTCTCTTCCATAGCCAAAACTTCCCAATCTCCCATGGCTTCTTTTGCAGCATCGGCTTCCTCTTTGAGATGTTTAGCTTGTTGAAGCAGATCTTCCCTTTCGTGGACCCAATTCTGTTGTGATAAATTATTACGATTCCGCATGGTCGAAAGTTCTTTGGAAGATTCGTTCAGTTCATTCCGTAATTTGGATACCTCATCTTCCAATCCTTGGATAGTACTTTGAAATGATTCCACTTGTGATTCCAAGTCTTCGATTTTCTCATTGGCCTCCGCCAATTCCTCTTTATCTGCCTTTAATCGTTCGCCCAAGGTAGTTTTGATCGTATTAACGCGTGTGAGTAAAGTATGATATTGAGATTCCCAATTCTCTCTTGAAGATTCAGTCTCCTCCAATTCTGCTCGGACTGTAGAAATTTCCTCCTCATGTTGGCTCTTGAGTGCGGTGATCTCATTTTTGTATTTTTCCTCGACAGATGATAGATTCTCGGAGTATTGGCCTTTGGCTGTTGAATCTTCTTCCGTGTGCTTGCCCTGTATATCCTCGAGGGATTTTCTTAGTTGTTCAACTTCAGCGCGCAATGCCTGACGTTCCGCCGTCATTGCTTCCAGTCGAGCACTCGAGTCCAATTCATCTGACCCATTACTTTCCGAGGTCCCTTCTTCTTTCCCGGCGCTAGATTGTGTTGGCGCAATGGTATGGCCATTACCCTCGGAGTCAATTTTGCGCCCGTTCGTTTGCGAATCTATGCTTGATGGAAATTGGGCATCCTTTGGAGTATTCTGTCGAGATTTATCAGAATGCGCTTATGTTTGCTATATAGTGAGTTGTGAACAGGTGTCACTCGTACCACAGTTGACTGCCCGGATTCCTCTGGATTCCCATCTTCTTCTTCTGCTCCATTTACTGCGAGATCGTCCACTTGATCTTGAATTTGAGGTACTTCTCCGTTTGATTTCGATTTGGCATTCTTCTTCTTCTTATTGCTCTTCTTCTTCGCTATTATTTTGTCAGTGTTTGTTCTCATAGCGTGAGCTTCCCCACCATAACGGCGATGTACAAGGGCAAACGAACCTGGAGAAGTAATATTAGAAGAATCCGTAGGGGCTGTGGCTGACATGATCTGATAATAGGAACAGATTTGATAATAAACAAGAAATCTTTCTCTTTTGGACAAATCGCAATTCAATTATTGTCGAGGCTGTGAACCTTTGAACATTGCTAGGTAGTGTTCTCCAATTATGGCACAGTATGTTTAGCCCGAAGTCTTAGAGCTGCGTAATGGTTCGCTTTAGGGTCAAAGAAGTTACCGTATTCGTATATATTTCCATCGGGTTTATGTTAACCCTGTATTTGTGTTGACGAAGCGTCAGATCCATCTGCATCAATTGCAACTCATTCACCACGTTCATCTACTATTTTCACGTGTATATGTTTGATGAAAGCCAATGTACTAATATGATATTGCAAGAAGGTATTTGTCTAGACAAAAGCAAGTGTCACATTGAAACCTAGGTACATATGTCAAGAACAAGGGCACAAGCCAAAATACCATTCATCCGAGTCTATTAGTCTCTAGGCCCACGGAATGATTTGAGATACTTGCATATAGGACAACTACTACAAACCTAAATCATGGATCTCATACTCCTGATAGATCCTCGAATGCGGGGATGGGAGAGCTATATTCTATAGTCATAGAATTGTTCTCGAGTTACCAATCATCTTCTTTGATTTGATGTTTATATCACTGACTAATGTTAGTCTGAAAACGACTGTCCAAATTGATGCAAGACGAATATGGTCTTGAAAGGAATGGGCTATTCAATTGATATCTACCCCGCCCATTCTGCCATTCAAGCGAATGGCTACTTGGTATATAAAGCTCATTAAAGTACCCTGAAAAGATCTACAAAACTTATATCAAATTCTCTTGTTATCCATACTCCTAGTAGTCAATCTTCAACTTCACCTTCTTACATCATGGGCTCCATTGAATCAGAGGGACTGAAATCCCGCAATTATATCAAATGGGATGCTTCAGGGGTTGAAGTCATTCCTCCCAATGAACAGGAAGACATACAAGCTATTGCGGACCAGATCAATGCCATACAAAAAGCTCAATTTAATGCTCATCGCCATTGCTTTGGAGGTAACACTTCTCAGCCCTTGAGTCGAAATAGAAATGCTAAAATCGTCAAAAGGAACACATGCAAGAACTCAAGGACTGGTCAAGGGTGAACTAGTTGTTGGGGATTTACCTCCACATCTTGCGCAAAGCATGTTCTCTCGTCCAAAGACATATCCAATTGCCATGCGATATAGTACCGAACCTGGTGATCCAGCTCTCGACGATCGTATTCCGCAACCTCGAGGTCTAGGAATGAAGGTTTTCAATGTCGATGGTGAAAGATTTGACGGGAAAGAGTTGAGCACACAGGATATCGAATTCAATAGTACTCCTGCATTGGATCTTGCAGATGCAAAGACGACAAAAGAAATTATTGATCTTAGAATTAAGTACGGAGGAGATAAGAATGAGTTGTACAAGCATCTAGAAGCTCGCAAAGATACGGCATTACAAAAAGCTCGTGATGAAGTCAGGAACACCCATCTCGAGGTATATATTTACACCATCTAGCCACCCTACACAACTCAACTACTGACATAAATCTAGTCAACACGACAGTATTCGCAAACTGCTTATAGATTCGGTGACTATGTTGTTAAATACTGCTTAGTTCCATCTTCAGAAACGCAAAAGAAGCTTTATGAAGAGACAGTCAAACCAGATGCCCATCCAGATAATATTCTTAGTGAATGGCTCAAAGATTTCCACACAAATCATGACGCAGAATATCTCTTTCAAGTCCAACTCCTTGAGAATCTCGAAGACCAGCCTGTGGAATATGCTGGCAAGATCTGGGATCCCGAAAAGTATCCATGGCAAACAGTTGCCACCCTCAAGATCCCTAAGCAAGATAGTTTTATAGCCGCGAGAAAGACGTTCTGGGAAGATCACATGAGATTAGATCCATGGCATGGGCTCAAGAGCTTTCAACCTCTTGGATCACCAAACAGATTGAGGAAAGTCGTCTATCCTGCTAGTAGTTCTTTCCGTCGTAAGATGAATGGAAGACAGGAATTGGATGTTAATAGTATCGATTCAATTCCAGATGGAGGTTGGGTTATTGGGGCATTGTGAGCGTTGAAAGAATGGTACATGAATTATGGTTTGGAATACGGATATTACTAATGATGAATACAACATAAGCTATTGTTGTCAAATAACCTCTCACAATCTGTGACTTTAGGTTTCTTTCGTCTAATCTAATCTATGAGTCCATCCAATTGCCCCTTTGAATCCTCGTCGCTTCCATCCCAGAATCTCACCCTTAATTCTCAGGCATCAATGACTAAGTTACCTAATCACGATCAAAACGCACAGACCTCTAATCTACCATAAAATCCTTCACCTCATCTCAACTTCTTTTCTTTTCTCTTTACATATAACCACAGCATCCGTTGTCAGCCCTACCTGGGCCTATCTAAGTTTACTTGGATTAGTTCGGGTAGGATTGTAGTAGGGACTTTTTTTCACAAGACCCAAGTACTGAAATGGATAGCTCAGAGAAAAGAACGCTTCAAAATTCTGATTATTGTCTATGCTCGATGGACTTTTCAGGTTCGCTTTGTGTCTACATTCTGTGAAGAGGAAGGATGAACTGTTAGGGCGGTGATTGGAGTTGGAGAGGCGACTGCGGGAGGAGATTGGATGGAAGAGGAGGGAGTTCTAAAGGTCGCGTAGGTAGCAGCAATGAATCCAAGTCATTTTACAGCAATTCAATTTTGACATGTCCATGATATACATCCACAACCCGCCCATCAAGCATTCAGAGAGAACTTGAATGGTAAATTAAGTCAAGCCCAGTTAGTTCGCCATTTCATATCTCATTGTTAATGCCAAATCCGGAGCCAGCTGGTCCAAAGGTAACGCCTGAGTTTCACACATCCTCAAAATAGCATCCTTATCCAGCATCCCAATATAAATACGTCGAGCAATAATCATCCTGTAAACCACAGCCATCTTCCCATTGAAACCTCAAGAATAAGCTAGACTAGTGTCCTCGTTATTTCTTAACCCATCTCAATCCCACACTCTCCGGGTCAAGCATTTCATGCAACATATGTCTCTCATGATCAACCACCAGACTACTCTTCCATGCCCTCTTTCTAGCCTGCTCATCAGTCTCTCCATCCTTCGGGACAACTTCAACTCTCCAGTCTTTGAACAATGCAGCTAATACAGCAACAAGTTCTACCTGCGCAAATTTCTTACCAGGACACACTCGTTGACCCCATGCAAAAGGCATGAAATGATTCGAGGTATCCCCTTCAACCTTTTCCTTGTCAAAATCTTGCGTGCTATATTTTTCAGTGGAAGTGGAGGTAGACGACATGCTGATGAACCGGCTGGGGTTCCAGGAAAGAGGATCGGAACCCCAGTATTTTGGATGCGCATGAAGAGCGGGTATAGAACAGTGGACAGTAGTATGCGGTGGGAGAACATAAGTTTGACCATTAACCTCGAGAGTTTGTTCGTGTGAACCAGTAGTTTTTACAAGTTGAGATATGGGGTGACAAATACGGAGGGTTTCGAACTGCTGTTTGTGAGTATACTTTATTCTTCAGGAAGTCAGGAATCAAGGGGACTTACAATAACTGCTCTACAGCGCTTTAACTGAAAGAATGTTTCGTATTTCCAGGACTCCATATTCACATCTGTGGGTAGATAACAGTTTATCTCCTCAGAAATCCAATCTTGGGTGTCGGGATTAGCAGCAAGATGAATAAGTAAGCTGGTGAGCGCAATAGCTGTTGTATCATTACCAGCAAAAGCGTAGACGAAAAGATTACTCAAGATCTCCTTTTTCGTAAGCGTCATCTTTCTTCCTTTATCCCAAGTTTTATCCGTGATCGTATCATCTGCATCCAGTTCTTCACCCCCCTCGCGAGCTTTCACTAGTCGTGCTACCAGGTGCTTGTTCACAGTTTCTCCACGTGCAAGATGTTCTTTCTCTTTATCCATCAAACTGAAAATATAAGAGCGGAAGTCATCCATCGCTCTCGCTGCATTTTTAAATGAATGAGGTGTCCACCAGGCTTTTAGACCTTGTTCTCCGAACATGAAAATTTGGATGATGGATGACAGAATCGTGGATAGAGATTCTCGGTACTGATATGACTTATTATTCTTATGAGAATCTAGCTTCTCAACCTCATGACCTTCAAATGGATACACTTCGTTAAACATTGCAGCTGCAAGAACATTTAGCGTAAAGTTCTTGGTATCCAAATGTGTCGATCGAACCGGTTGTTTCGCCTGTTCAGTCCAGTACTCCAACATTCCTTTCGCCTGAGCTAATGACTGTTCCCAAACCAGCTCATTATTTTTTTCCGTAAATGTCACCGTCGTCATCTTCCGATGAGCTTGCCACTCTGCATCATCCGCCGTCGACAAATTCCGTCCATAAACATCCAAAACAACCATCTCCTCCATATTCCTCCTGAACTCCGTTTTCCTCGTCAGAACATCGTAGATGATTTTAGCATCCGCAACACAGAGTTGTATACCCGCCGGATGAACAACTAGAAATGCATCGCCGTAATCGACAAAGATTTGGGCTCGCTCGTTGGCTTCCCAGCCGTGAGAATAGATGCGTGTGAAGTTCTCGGATGCAATTCCAAGTCGTTGACAGAGTCGCACAATGGAACTACCATAGAGAAGCCAGATGGGGTTCATGGGCGATACATAGCGAATGAAGTAGGGGAGACCTATTACGCGGGCTTTGGCACGGTTGGTGGCTAAGGTTTGAGCCGACCAAATTATGAATCCGAGTGGGAGAGCGAGAAACGTAACAACTATGGTAAGCAGCAACATGGTGTAGCTACTTGAAATTCCTAATGACAGCAACGGATGAAACGCCATTTCCATTTTGATAGAAGAAGTTCGATGAAGAAAGTCGAAGAAGCAAAGGTTTATAAGCTTGTCGAAGCGAAGCAACTCGGCAAACAAACCCCTCTCTACCACTAAGACACAGCGCCAAGCATGATTCCTTTGAACAGTATCCGGTCCATTCTGTCATCACAGTGAATTCCTAAAGCGAATGAAAGTTGAGGAATTGAAAATAATCACACCAATTTGAGGTTCTCATGCCTGCTGTCATTGGCCCACTTTCTGCGGTACAGCCATTGTGTGGAGCCGATACTAACAACAGTGGGAGAAAGTACGTACATATATATCCATTTTTGCTTGTACCATCTTGGCAGATCTGATCAGTAGCGAGGCTCTTCTCATTTTGATAGACATAGCTTGACAGACATCAAATGGTGTGAACTGGGTATTGTCAAATGATATTGTGAGAACATCAACTTTTTGCTTTGTGGGTTGAAGGAACCTGGAATTTTTGCAGACGTGTGCCATTAAGTATCTGTTTTGATTTTCTCTTAATTAGGAATATGAGGGTATCCTACTATAGTCTCTTACCCCTTTGTCCTCCATTGCTGTTCTCTAGCCATTTCCATTTCTATTCCTCTCAAAACACCCAGCTAATCTGTTCTTCTCTAATTATCATATAAATATCACTATTGTGGTATACTTTGATGTCGAACTATCCAAGGAATGACCACTCGTCGAGACAGACCCTTCACTTAGGAAGTGGAAGATTGGTTGTAGTAAATACATAGTGTTGATGCCACGCCATAGTGACTGCCCAGGTACGTACCGTTAGTCTGGACATCAAAATTGAAATGAACCGTTGGAGAATTTGACTGTGCCGCAAAGCGTCTTCTCGGGACGAGAATCCCGAGTTTGCTACTACATATTAGGTGAATGAGCCGAATTTGTTGACCTACGCATGATGACCAACGGTTGGAGAGTTCGAGGAAATAATCATTCCATCTCCCTTGCAGACTGCAAGTATTATTTTCTTTTGTGTTACATCCATTTCTTCCTCGAATAGGGGCAATTGCCCGTTTGTGCATACGATGAATTTCTTTGGCCAGTTTCAAATCACAAGTTTTATAATCTTCTTCCTTCAAAAAAAAATTTCATGCCCAGAAATCGTTTTCTCGAAGCAGCCAAAATCTCACAATGGACGAGGAAAAAGACAAGTGCTCTAGAACTCTTGTGGAATAGGAAATATTTCCAGAGAACGGCCAACCCAAAGAATTACTTGAGGATGTCGAAGATTCCTCGGATCGATATCTCATTGGGTGAAGACTTACACTCGTAACAATATCTCTAGCCCTAGGAATGTTCCTCACGGGCGTCGACAGTAGTGTCATTGGCGTAGCAACTCCTGGAATCAGAACTTCATTCCACACGATCGATGACCTTGCCTAGCATGGTTCTGGCTATATGCTTCCACATACTGCTCTTCAACCTATCCTAGGTGCTATTTACAAATCTTTCAATGTCAGATATGTCTTCTTGATATCGATTACTATCTTTGAGGTTGGGTCTTGTCTGTGTGCTGCTGCACCTACTTCTGCAGCTTTTACCATCAGTAGGATTATAGCTGGATGTGGTGCTGCTGGATTGCTTCAGGGAACACTAGCAATAGTTGGACTATCTGTTCCTAAGAGAAAGATCCCTCTATATTATGGTACGTCCTTAGCGTACAAGGAGTCAGTGCCTGCACTGCTCCTATCTTTGGCGGGATATTTACAGATAAATTGACATGGCGATGGTGCTTTTGGATGTAAGCTCAATATTATCTGCTCCATGAAATCTAATTACTTCATATCCTGACCGTTCTAGAAACTTACCTATAGGCGGTGTTGCATTGGCAATGGTGATGCTATTCGTGAAACCAAGATTGCCAAAACAATCCAACGACATCAGATCCTCTCCTTCAAAAATTACAGCGCATGGACTGGGCCGGAACCATCATTTTTCTGTGCCTTTGTATGTTTATATTTAACTTCACAATAGGGCGGACAAACGAAGCCATGGCGCTCATCAGAAGTCATCAGTCTCTTCATCGGCTTTGGTCTTTTACTGGGTCTTTTTGCATATACTCAAAGTTCACGGGCGAAAATTCCCTCATTCCTCGAAGAATCTTGAAACGGCGAACTGTTTTATTTGGTACCATTTATCTGATTCTGTTTGGTCTTCAAATGGCTGTTGTGAGTAGCCCCCCTTTCTTCTGCTGGCGAAAAGAGTCTAAAATTACTAGTATTTACAATACATACCAATATATTTCCAAGCTGTACGTAGCACATCCGCATTAAATAGTGGAGTTCGGATGATAGCCATGGACGCTGGCAGAATCGTTTTCATCATCATTTCGGGCATCCTCGTTACTAAATTTGGACATTATGTAAGTGATAGCAACATTGTGTTCGTTCTATATCCTAACTAAGTATATAGATGCCTTACATGGCCGTCGGAACTATTATCACTGTGATCGCCGCAGATCTATTGACAATGTTTGGTCTT
This sequence comes from Botrytis deweyae, assembly GCF_014898535.1. Taxonomy (NCBI): domain Eukaryota; kingdom Fungi; phylum Ascomycota; class Leotiomycetes; order Helotiales; family Sclerotiniaceae; genus Botrytis; species Botrytis deweyae. The sequence goes on from NW_024066258.1 coordinate 148,649, forward strand.
GATACCTCGACAGCTCGCTCAACAGCTTTCATGTTTCTTGCCGGAGCTGGGGCAGGGCAGGCATAGGAGGCAATCAACCTTTTACTGCGTTACAAGCTGCACTGAAGTACGGATCGTCAATATACCTATCTACGAGTATATTCTGACCATAAACAGAGAAGAGGACTTATCGATTGGAAATGGCTTAACCGTGTTTGATTTGCAGTTGGGAACGTAAGTTACAGAAATACCAACAATTCAGTATTGTACCACGCTAATAAAACCACCAATTTCTCTCAGATCCCTTGCGTTCGCCATAAGTCAACCCGTCTTCCTCGCAAAGATCTTCAGTCATCTAGCAAATGACCCTCTTACATCAACTATACCACGCTCGTCAATCATCATCGCAGCCGGCGCCTCGCATCTAAACCGACTCGTCGACAATTCAACCGCATTAGAAGTGTTGCGAAAAGCGTATAGTGAACGTATCAGAGATACCATGATCGTCGCGCTTGTTGCAAGTTGTTTGTGTCTGTTATGTCTACCGGGAATGGAATGGTTGACATTAGAAAACACTGGTGCGAAAATTAAGACGGATATAGAGAATCCTGCATCGGGAGTTCTGTCACTGGTGGAAAATGACAAAGATTCGTAGATCTTTTCCGTCGAGTCATTTTTCTTTGCTCTTCATGTTGGCAAAATTACTGACGGTCTCTTCGTGTCGCTGGTAGTTCCAGGTTATGTAAGTAGCACTGCAATAGATAGAGTTATAAATGGCGTTAGGGTTGACATATATTGCTAGTTCAAAGTCCTTACTGCTCTCTAATCTCAATGGAATTCTTACCCTTAAGGAAATCGAAAATAATATAATACAAATTCTCTTAATAATGTCCTTTATCAAAAAAAACTTCAAAAGTCCTTACATGTAAATATAAATTATAATCTACTACACTAAATACATTGCATTCCTATAATAAGCCTGTCTCCATATAGGACGCGTGGGTGACTATCTACATCTCACCAGTAATATTCATCTCTTCTCAATACACAGCATCACCTAAGAGCCATTAGAAAGACCGCAAAGCCGTCTTCTATAATCCGAACACGCCCAGGCGCAATAAATCCGATTTATTTATAATACTTCATCATCTCACCTTGTTCGCTTCCTCGAAGTAGAGGTAATGCCATTGAGGAAGTTTATCACCTCCTATTCTCTTCTATTGACTTTCCATACTCGTTTGTAGATCAAGCTATCCGGAACAATATAAGAGGTACTATTATATAATGCAGAACTTCGCTACTTCTATCATATCCTTCAAGTGATGCACTACCCTATCTGAATTCAAGCAAGTAAGACGATGCTCGAATATACACAACTTTATGATGCTGGGCAAACCGCATCAGATTGCCCTGCTAAGACTTATCGACGGTGAAATTAAGAGGTAGTTTGAAGTGAGCCGATAAAATGCTAGAGTGATAGTCAGAGTAAATCAGATCGTTGGGTGTCAATACAGTGTAGCACAGTATTCCACACCCCAGGTTGATGGTCCGCCGACATCTCCTTCTATCTACGTGATTCTCGAGCAAAGCACTTGACTACAATTGTTAAACTATGCCTTACTTATAAGAACATATTTAGTATTGTCTTTGATTTATCGTCGATTCTGAATGTTGACTTCAGGAGCAAGGAAGACTTGTTGCGTGCTGCATTGCATTCATCATGTTGACGTTCGGTAGCTATAAACTTCCCTTCATTGAACCACAAAAGCTATAGAAAATAATGAATTATGAAGCTTCCCAAACAAAAGCATTGCAATCCAAATCTTCAAGGTGTAACGACAATATAAATGCAATAGGAAATCTGAAGATCAAGATGAAAACAAAACCGCAAAATACCCCAAGAAACTTCATGACTAAATCACATACGTCCAGTCTGTCATGATTACATAGTATCTTCATATAATAGAAATTGTATACCACGTAATCCCATCTTCATCTACATCAGTTGAGATATAGTCTTTTTCTGAAGGAAGGGCATCGCCAAGACCCAGCTCTTTGAATTGCTCATCATCTTGGGTAAGATTCATGGCTCGACGAATTGATTCATAGCCATCAGAGTAGCTAGGCAAATCAAAATAACCGACACGCTCATATTTCCCATTTTCTTGATTGGTCAACATTAGCACGAGCACCTTAATAGAATTTAACAAGACGCCAATAGGCAACATTAAAATTGATTCAGAATAGCTCTCCAAACCACAATCTCTATGATCCCAAAAGATATCGGAAGTTCTAATTGGGAATTTACCAAAGGATATTCCGCGATAGTTGTTAGCAGTGTTGGGACGTGGCTCCATTCCAAAGATCATCATAAATCTTGAGCGTAGGGTCAGGATTCCGCTCTTAACACCTCCAAATGGATCGTCGGTATTTTCAAGAGTTATGTCAATTTTGGTGACGTCGATATATGCTTCATGAAAAACTTCTGTATCCCCAGGAAAATAGACTGAATTGTTCACTGCAGCCCATGACCAGGAAGGGGCTCGCCCCGTGTTTTCTCTCGGATGTTGCCTATGCTCACCGTAGGTGAACCAGCACATCTGCTCTCTAATCCGAGATTGCCACAGTCCTGCAAGGTACTTATCACCATTTTTCTTTTGGTGTTGTCTTGCCACACCACCTATTGCAATTAAACGATCACTCTCGTTTGTTAACGAACAATGGGTGTATATTTGGATAATCTTGCTCCAGGACAGGAGCTCTTGTTTAGGTAGATATAAGGTGTGATCAGAGAAATTTTCCGGTAATGTACCAGGAAAAGTCTCACAAGCCTGATTAGTTCTACATTCCCAAAAGAGTTGGGATTTAGTAAAATGTAAGGTCCGCGGGGCTAGTATTCGCTCCTGGAAAGCCCAAGCGCGGTTTGTCAAGGCCGCATTGGCGATATTGTTTATATACAAACGGTCATCTGCAATGCTGTAGACCTGTTTTTGACGGTCCATTTTCACTTCGACCTTATGTTTTTCCGTGTATCTCAAGTCGCGGTCAAACAAGCAACCAATGGTACCATCTGGGGCGGCTGTGGCAGCAATATTCAAGCTTGAAAGTCCATAAACGGTAGCCATTCGAGAAGCCTCTCTACTCCAATCCTCAGGATCGCCCTGTACTATACATAATGAATCAATCCACAGCCATGAGAAACCTAAGACTCTCGCAATATAAATTGCATCGCGGAAAGTTTTGCATAACTTATCATAAGGAATTTTTATCAAAAAATCTTGGAGGTTATCCTTTTGGAGCCGTAACACTTCAGTCTTTCCCCAGCAATGGCTTAGAGTTGCATATTCTGAGCAATTCTCGTTGGAAGACATACACAGACGTGTTTCTTGAGAATCAATTTTGATCAGTCGTGTAGGTAGAACAAAAATGTCTTCTTGTTGCTTACAAGCACTGTGATTTAAGTGGCATTCTCGAATCCATGCCCGCACAATACCCGTAGATTCTTCAGTAGCACCCAATCGAAGCTCTTCACAGCTATTCTGACCATTTTTTTCATCAATATAGCAAGAATCCGAACCATGGTCTAGCATGATTTTTGTCCAAGTAATTATTTGCCGTTGATCATCCTTGATTGTTCGGAAAGTGGATACAATATTCCAATCGTACTCTCCCTCGTCGTGTATCTTGCAATCGTATTCATTTTCTTTATGAAGCACTATATCTTCAGGTTTAAATTGATCAAGCGGCAAGTTGTCGCCGGCCTCATGAGCACTGAAATCGTATTTTCTCAATTCAAAGGATAATATACTCAGAAAAAGAGCACACAGATGACAGCCACCTGATGCGGATGCTCTTAAGTCAGACATCGTATCATAATGCGCAGAACTTAGGGCATGAAACCCTTTATTCTCCAAAAAAAACTCACAGACAGAGGACCAAGTATCAAAGAACACCCTACAGAATTTGCACAAGTCGGGATTCAAAACCTCGGTCGTGGTCGTGTTTATTTCGTTCTCACTCTCCATGCTATCTTTGGCCCCTTCAACTTTTTTGATCGGCCATCGTACGACAACAGAGTCATTACGTTCTGAAGCAATTCCTGAAGAATCTGGATGCCAATCTTCCGAGCTTTCTTCTTCTTCACTCTCTTCATGTTCCCCTAAGAGAGCCTCATCATGAAGTTTATCCACATCCAAATTGCTGCCAGAACTGACATTGTGGTCACCCGAGTCATCCAAAACATCTGTTTCAGCAGCATTTTCGTGTCCCTCGGTCCCACGAGATGCCTTTTCTCTCCCCTCATCAGTACAAATTTTGATATCAAAATCGTGGCCAGAATCGTGGCCCGAATCGTTCGTTGCATGGTCATCGTTTGAACCTTTATCAATCTTCGGATCTCCATTTGTATCGGCGTCGTCAATCTCCACAAGAACTTCATCATTTCCTCGCTCTTGAGCTTCACAAACACCACCCACTTCTACATCATCCGTCCCAGCAGCATCCGACGGCAATCTTCCCATTGCATCAGACTCCATCGCTCCCAGTTCCAACCCTAATTCTCTCAAATCCGCAATTTCATCATTAGCACCATCAACTCCTGATCTCTTTTCCGCCAAAGACATAATTCACAAAAGATGTATTATGAACGCAACAAAGCAAGTAAGTAGGTAGGCTGAAAAGGTGGGGTAAACGCGACGTTCAAAGATCCATCGATATCTCGCATGCACGCTTACGTACCTATCCAGTCCAGTACCTACCTATTTAAGCAGTCACGTTACAATTCATGTGACCAGCCATATCTCCTCGTACTCGTGATTGCAATTCTGCAGGGCATCTCAATCCCTATGATATCTACCAGAGAACTGCAGCATATGGAGTATAGAGATAACCAGCTCTTTCTCTCCTACTCGTAACCACAATCCCAAAGCCTCAATTTCTAAGAAACACACACTCAAAGCTGCATACTCATGCACGACCAACCAATCACACTCCAATCCCCGATCTTCAGAGCTGAAATAAGAACCAGAGAATAGAGAATCCCACCTACCCACCCACAAATACACATTCAACTCCTTCATACCCTACCCTCCCAACCCAGCTCGCCATCCTAAATCCCTACGAGAGAATCGAGACACACTCAAAGCTCCATCGCATGACCCATCATCAACAGCGATACCCCAATGCAAAGTCCACACCTCCATGATTCGAAGCCTCATACACACACACCTAGTATCCTACATACGCATAGCACATCCCCCTACAACACTTCCTTCCAATTCCAACCCGAGCCCTCAACCCCCCAATCCGTGGTCCAAACATGCAATCCATGCACAACATGCTCTTTGAACGTTGAAGATCCCTCCAAAGACCCAAAGACCCACCTACCTACCTAATGCACAACACTACTCGGTAGTTTCCCCTTTGCACCAATTAAAAAATCCACACCATACGTGCAATTAACCAATCTCAATCCCAATCTCTCCGAATCTGTCCGTCTCTCTTCCCCCCCTCCTCTCTCCCTTGGAAAAACTCCACCTTCATCATCCTCAACTCTATTCATATTCATAAGCACTTTCCCAATTCCCTAACCCCCTCCCCCCATTCCACTCAACGTCTAGATTCTTTTTGTTTCTAGAATTCACATAATGCGTGCGTGTAATCTTTCAATTAGCTTACTCCAACTACAATTTCCAGAGTATGTACTAACATTTTCCTCCTGCACGTTAACGGTCTACTGAGAAAAGGTTTCTCTCTCCTATTTTTCCATCTCGATTTCCGTATTTTCATGTTGATAAACCAATTGGTTACAGTTGCAATCACTTTGTACCTACATATACCACTTCCCTCTCTCAACACATCCCATCTAGTCTCCACTCTCCAATCCCCGTCTCCAATTCCCCATCTCCAACCTCCAAGCTAAAAAGCACATAAACACCTAAGTGACCTAAATACCCGACTAGAATAAAGTAGCACCATAAATAGGCAGTCATCATCAAACCCCCACCTCAGACTTTCTCAAGTCTCAGCCTGTGTCTCCCAAAGCCCCACCCTACCTACGCCTCATAGATCTTAAAAGGATGTATCAAATGAAATACCCCAATCCCCAAAGTTGTCACGTCACTATTTACCAAGCAACCGGGTTTCGAGCACCCGCTTCCGTTTTCCGTCATGTGAAACATATACATACTTCTTTCTTGTATCTTATCCGCAGGTTCCGATGGATCACATGCAGGGCGCCGATGTGGCTTCATGAGTTCGCCTCATTTATTTCTATTTCTCGGACCCTGGGATTTGTGATTTGTGACTTGCAACTTGAGCCCGAGTTTAGAAGCAAAGATTTGAGGAAAAGGAAAGAGAGGAAGAAAGCAATTGGCAGGATAGACAATATGTATATGATAGGGGTTTAGGTCTGGGCATTGAAGCATTTGATATTTACCCAGACGAACGAAAAGGGCTCCAAGCCAAAAAGAACAAGATCAACCGTAACACAGCGGAAGCAAATATAGAAACAATGTCACACACAAAAAATCGATACTTGGAAACATCAATCATCATGTGACATTGTATCACCCCGATAACTCTGACAGAGGGTAACACGAAAAGCAAAAAAGGGATGAAAAAAGATCAAAGTACATGGTTGATATGCCGGTAGCCATTGACATCCCATCTTTGTGTTACGGAACACGACCTTTACACCGGTGGGTAGGTATTCCGCTCTTAGCCGACTAGCTGGATGGGATTTGGACATGTTTAAGGGATGAGATGGAATGTGAAAATAAATCGGGGCTGAATATACGGGGATGAAGCGGAACTTATCTTCATCATCGAAATCTATTCATCTGGAACTGTTTGAAGAGAAGTTTGCGATCAAAGTGGAAAAGAAAGGAGCGGTGGAAGAGATCGAAGCAACAGAAGATCTAGAATCAGCCACGGGGGCTGATATCTGACCTGAATGTGCCTAGAAAATGCATGGAAGTGCATTTCCCCATCACATTTTGAAATTCCCATGTCGATATTAATGAGATTGATCGTAATAGGAAATCATGAGAGGATGGGATGGTCAAACTAGGGACTCCAATTGTGGGTGAAATGAAAACGAACATTATCTGATGTCGTCAACCAAATTCCGAACAGTGCGAAAAGAAAAGGAAATTATTAGCATAAATTTTTTCACATTTCGTATTGGGCACAAACCTACCCCCGGGGCCTACCTACCCAGATTCCCATCCGATTTGTACAATACCTTTATGCAAGATTATCAGAATAAATGCAGCCAAAGTAACCCCTGAATGGGTAGAGTGACATTCGAGAGCTCTCGCCTGCCGCCATCCTACACCAGGGCGAGACCAGGGATACGATTCCCTGTATTTTGTGGAGGAAGGATTGGGATTTGAGTGGTACGCGAGATGTTTCGTTATGCAAGTGACCGTTTGTAGATATCTAGGTGTCTGCAATCGATCAATGAGTGTAAGCGCAGAGTTGTGATGATTTGAAACAGATAATCCCATTGATTATTTGAGATTCTCATACCTCGAAATCAAATATTTCTTTCCATTTGTATCATCGTGAAATGGCGATGAAAGGGAATGGAACGCAAGAGTATATGTCGTCCGTATCTGGAAAATACCCATTTAACGGTCTTGCAGTGACAGATTTTCGGGTTTCCTTGGTGTTACTGCTACTGCTGCACCTAGAGCGAAATGTTCTAGGCGTTGAGACTAGTTGACTAAGGTAAGGCAAAGTCAGGTACGTACTCCCTACGTTTCCATCCGTCTTTCGGGATCAGAGACTTGGTTTGAAGTAGTTTATGCCACGCAATACCGGACTCATTTGGGATGCATTTCGCGTATGTATGTTACGCATTTGAAGGAAGGTTAATGGAGAAAAGTAGAAACGTTGGAAGATTGGAAGGCTGGAAGACTGGAAGACTGGAACACGAGAACGTTGAATTGAATGAATGTGGTATTAATTTGGGGGATTTTCATCGCCACCTCGGGTTCATGGTCTGTTTGTACTGATGTACTGTTGTACCGTTGTACTGCTGCACTAGAAGTCCTATAATTGACATGTGGCGGATGAATCTATTGAATGGATGAGTAGATGAATGGACGGACTGATGAATGGGATGGATGGGATGGATGAATGGATGAATGGATGCGTGGATGGATGGATGGATGAGTAGGTCGTAGTGCTGAGTATATTGGGAGGAAGCAGCACTAGTACTAGTCCCCGTAGAATGAGATATTGATTCGTATGAACCATCATTTTGATTAGTTTGACTTGAATATTATACACAAAGCAAGATAAATGGAAACGCTATAAAGTATATAAAAGATAAATCGTGGCATGTCATTGGATGTGGCGATATATATACCTATAGGATGAATATATAGTATGAATATATAGTAGTCCGAAGACCAGCTGAATCAAGTAAAGAACCGTTTCTCACACCATCCCCAAGATTTTGTGTGCCTGGTCTAGCAAAGTCACGAAAGTGTAAAAGAAAGTGTTCGCCGTTCACGCCATTCATCATTTGGGACAAGTGGGAGCACTGGTGGAGGAAGATCGACAAAACGCTATTTACTAGGTTGATAAACACTTTATCTTATTTGATCCCTTCTTTCCATCCTTCAGATCCTTAGGGGTTTGGAGATGAGGTTTTGATTGATGAGAGGGAGGAAAGGATTGATTGGATGAATGTTGTTGTGAGCGAAGGAAAAGATATTATAGAAATGAATATATACATACCATACCGACATACCTAGTAGGTACTCCCTTGGGTATTATCATAGCAGATGGATCGACGACGTACCGAGGTAGATAATCCACCGTCTGGTACTTGGGCATCTGTATTCAATATCTATCTATCATTTCAATACCTACGTCGTACTTATTACTCACTTCAATTCAAGTAAATTGGGATTGTCCACGATCTCTATCTTCATCATCATACCTGGATCAGAGATGATAGTAGAAGTATCACATTGCTTCATTTAAACTTTGGAAAATCCATTTGCTTTTTCTTTAGTTTCCCTGGAGAAGATCATTCGCTAGGCAATCTATTCCCTTGGTTCACGATAAGGAATATCATTTGGAGTGACACGGCGGCGCTTTTATTGGGATTTGCTTTGAATGTGCCAAAGGGACTAGGGAGGTTCCTACAGAGATGGAGGAGAGAAGAGGAGAGAGGAGAGGAGAGAGAGAGAGGAGAGGAGAGAGAGAGAAGAGAGTGGAGAGAAGAGCAAGCAGAGGAGAGAGGAAAGAAAGGGATAAATAAGAAGAAAAAAGGGGTAGAGAGAAGACAGAGGGGCTGGAGGGGCAGAGAGGAGAGGAGAGAGAGAGGAGAGGAGAGAGGAGAGAGGAGAGAGGAGAGAGGAGAGAGAGGACAGAAAGAGAGAAAGAGCAAAAGAGAAAAAGAGAGAAGTCCGATATAGAAAGTGGTGAATATTATTACTAGAAAAGGTTAGGTACCTAGGTACCTACCACTTTTACCCAGGTACCATTATCATTTCACACTTCTGTCCCCTTGTATACCTACCTACCTACCTACCTACCTTTGAACGCCCACTACCACCCACGCAATCAACCACATTCCCTTATTTTCCCCATATATCCATATATATCCATATACCCAAATATCCAAAATCCATATATCCAAATATCCATACACATCCATATCCATCCAAATATCTATATATCCCTCGTACTTTACATTTACCTACATAATATATAATCAACCAACCAACCAACCACTCGTTACCATCCCATAATCTATAATCTATCTTCGGAGAAATTACCTGGGTAGTACCTCTTCTCTGTCTATTGTCATTTTCATAGTCAGAGTCATAATCATTGTCATTATTGTTATTGTTATTGTTATGGTTATGGTCATTCTTTTATAATCTTCAATTCAATCCCATTCCATTCAACTCAACTCAACTCAACTCAACTCAACTCAATTCAATTCATCAATCCAGTCCAGCCCAATCCAATCCAATCCAATCCAGTCCATTTCATTTCAACCCCCATTCATCCCAAGTCAACCCCAATTCGATTTATAAGATCAATCGTGTAATCTTTTTTTATACACCACCACAACCCCCCAACCCATTTTATTAATTCATTCCCTTCATTCACACTTCACTTACCGGTAGTTGAATAATAATAATAATAATAATTGATTTCACTATCAACTTCATATCAATCAATACGAATTCCAATTCTACATCCACACATCCCATCCATATCTAGCAATCAAAAATTTCTTGGAATTGCCGGATTCCTTTCTCCCTTCTTCTTCTTCTTCTTCCTCTTCTTCTGCTTCCTCCTCTTCTTCTCCTCCTTCTTTTCTCCATCCCCCCCCCAAACCTTCCTCACCCCATTCAAATCCTCCATCAATTTATTAACCGTTTACCTAAGGCGTTTGATTGAATGATCAATGGATTGATTTGATTTGATTTGATTAAACAACAGTGGAGCTCAAGGGGAAAGTTTAAGTACTTCATACCTAGCTTCATCACCCACCGTCCACCGTATTCCAAAGGGTCTGATCTGCAAATCTTCCTTTCTAGCATCAACCTTGGTTCGTCTTTCACTGCCTCTCAGATAGTCACACCAAGACCTCCAGGAAAAGAGAGCTTGTTGTTCATTAAATAGTCGGGAAAGCGTATATTCCTGTGCCCTTGTGTCCGAGATTACAAGGAGCGTCTCTCACTTTATCCACGAAACGCCGGATCATCCCTCCCTTCCTCCCTCTTCTCCAGTCGAATAACTTATTACTCCTGAAGTTCGCGGTAATAGCGTCCACCATATACACTCCTTCGATTCGATGTCATACTGAAAGGAATTTCAGTTACCTATCACTGGCAGATCTGCCAATACAATCCTTCATATTCAACAATTTCAGTATATCTGCGCTCCAATAAATATTCATTCGCCATGGATAATAATAATTCAACTTCGGCTCCTCTCGCAGATTACTTTTGGATCGCGGGGATTGATTCTCTACAATATGGGCCCGAGGTTTTCCCTTCGAATCCAAGAGATAGATCAAGCAACATCATACAAGCGCCTCCCTCTCCGCAAGTCGATGCTACAATAGAAGAAAGTCCCGAAGGTGAAAACTCTCCTCCTCCAAATAACAATCGAGCTTCTGCACGACATTCCCGCAATAGCTCATGGAATCGTCTCAGCAAACAATCCTCGCACGAATCGCGAAGCTCAATATCCACTCTCGATGAGCTTGAAGGAACTGCGAGTAATCGAAGTAGTATGACCATTAAAGCTGGTGAAATTGGTCACATTAATGGCAACGGAAACAGCACCGGCAATGGCAATGCAAATGGCACTGCACATGGCACAAAGACCGAGGGCGGAGGAATATTTGGAAACTTCGACTTCGATACGGCGCTACTGAAGTTTGCGAGTGAGCGGGAGAATTTCCTGGATGACTTGAGTTTTAGTGCTGGGGCAACACAACCTGCGCCTCCCATGACAAATCCGAGAGCTTCGAGATTAAGAGTGGAAGATGCAGAAAATATACATAGGAGGAGTCCGACTTTAAGGAGCGTGGGTGGAAGTATAAGGAGAAGAATTAGTTTCAGAGATCTGAATAGTGTAAAGAGACAGCCTTCCATGGCTGGTAGAAGTAGTAAGTCTGACAATCTGCGTCCCGGTGCGGCACATATATTACATGCATTGCATACACCCAAGATGATTTTAACCGCAGCCCTCTCACATCTTTGAATACTCATGCTGACCATTACAACAGTGTCAGTTCGCACTTCGAGGCGCCTTAGCAATTACAATTCCGTCATCCCGCCCCCAGAGCCCCTAAATCTGGATCCTGACATGCACCCTTTAAAACGACGTTTTGAACCCGTTTTACTCGATAGATACCCACCTAAACACGCGACGGAGGAATTACCGAGGAGAGGTAAATTTCCCGATTATGTCCCTATGTTTGCATTTCCAAATGATATCAATATTGTTTCTTCGGACGAACGACCGCGATCAACCTGGCATGGATTTGCTATGACCTCAGATGACAATTCCAAAATATATGGAATTACTGTAATTGTCTGGAAGCCATTGGATCAAGAAGCGGCCGGAAATGTGGAACGAAGATGTGAGGCTTGGAGACAAAGCCATATGACAAACGAGGAACGAGAACTTGCTGCAAGTCTGGGAGAACGACTGGCTGCAGAACGTGCACACCTTTCACAGTTGCTAGCAAAATTGCCCAGTGTTGTATCTGGCTCAGCCGCTAGAGAACAGTTGGAGGAACAGATTAGCGCAGTGGAGGAAAAAATCACTTTGATGACTGATATGTTGAGGCCCGTCAGACACGGCGCAGCAGCTAAAATTGAAGGATTGACTGATGGCGAGACGGGGCTTTGGATACCCAGGGCATATGGAATCCTTGGCAGAGATGGAAGTATGACAAGCTTCTGGAAGGAATGGCTGAAGGCTGTTGTGGTACCAATGACGGATGGTGGAATCCTCCGAGTTCCTGCAAGTTCGCCAAAAATCGGTAGATGGCAACCCCTGGAGAGATATGTCGTCAACCTGTGTACCGAAGCACTGAGCCCGATATCTTCGAAAACTCAAATTGAAATTGCAGTGCGAGAACTACGACTCTTTGCGCGAAAAGAAGCACCAAATGAATTGCCAGATTCACGAAATACGGATATTTATGCACTATTCAGGGCTCTGAGTATACCCAATATTGTTGCTCTGGTGGAATTTATGTTGTCGGAATCTAGGATCATTTTACTGTCATCCCACACAGCTATGTTACATCTTGCTAGTAAAGCTTTGGTCAGTCTCCTGTACCCACTCAAATGGGCAAGCATCTTTATTCCAGTTCTGCCAGCTAGATTGATTTCTGCGCTGGAAGCACCTTGTCCTTATATTGTTGGAATTGAAAGGAGATATGATAATATAGAGCTTCCGGAGGATGATTATGTTTTCGTGGATTTGGATCAAGATACCGTTGAGTCGACTGCTCCACCGGTTTCACTACCACGACAACAGCGTCGAAAGCTTGTGTCCCTCTTGCAGCTGGCAGCTCCTCATCACAATAGATGCGGTGTGGAGGTAGCACCGCCACCTTATGCTGTTGAAACCTTTCCTTACGATGCATTTTCGTCGGAGAACGAATCAGTCTTCACACAGAATGCACCACCTGGGACTTTGGGTAAGTACGTTAGTCAGAACTCGACAACATTCGGAGAACCAGATCCACAAAAGATGAAGAGACCTTTGGTTTTCAATGCATTCTTGCAGTCGAAGAATGACCACACTCGTGTTGAGCGTCCATCGACTAGCGTGTCAAGTAAAACCAGTCCACCAACATCTTTATCACCTGTATCTGGTCACTGTCCACCAATGCCTACAACTCCTATCTCTCGAAACGATTCTGGGTTTGCTCTGACGGCTACTTTAAGAGAGAAGAGATCTGGTCACTTCGATACAAACTCGAGACGTAGTTCCTCATTTGGTCTAGAGCGACAGCCGACACTTCGTAGACCCAGTGCACCATTTGTCAATGGTCATTCAGCTAGTCTTTCCACTTCTGCTGTTTCCATTGGCGATAGCAACTCTAGTTATGGTTATGCACCATCTGCTTATGCACCATCCGCCTATGCGGCCTCAACTATCGCTGCTTCAACAATCATGCCTAACATGCTCATGCAACCAGTTCTTAATACGGAGACAACAATATGGGTAGAAGGACATTGCTTTGTTTATAATGCCAACGACATGGGATCTGTGTGCTCCATATGTGATGAGAGGGCAGAGGACGATGGCATGTACACATGTAATGCTTGTAACACGGTATCACATGGCCGTTGTTTAGGTTGGTGTTCACTTGTCTGTCCAGCCGCCTTCCATGCAGATCGTGTACGTGCCGCTTTCGTTCGATGTTTCGCGAATTTGTTCTACACCTACAGAAAACATCTTGGTCGGCCATCGAAAGAACAAAAGTCATCTGGACAATTGTATGGTTTTGATTTAGCTGCATTCAAAAAGAGTCTCCCAAGTGATCAACAAGAATATATTGTAATGTTGGAGCAGACACAAGGTAATTTATTCCATGGTTAATATTGTGAAGTATACTAACGTTAAGATAGCATTCAATGAATTCATTCATGAACGGGAAACTAAGCAATCAAACGATCGGGATATTCAGTTATTCGACTCGATCATTCAAGCGAAGAAGTCTAGAGGACGCGCAGCATTCTTCTCTTCGAAAGCTTCACTTCGACCCAGTTTCCTCGAGGATACATCAGATCACTTATGGCGCTCCGCATTAGTTCCAGTACCTAGAGATGCTAAATTTCCTGGTGATTACAAGACGATTGTCTCTAGAATTCCAGCACAATTGGATATTGGATTGATGAAAGAGCCACGCAGTGTTGCAGGAGTGCCACGTATGGACATGCCAGGAAAAAGGGTAGGCCGTAAAGCAGTTCCGAGCATGCTTGGTGGAAGAGGAATTTGAGTATGAATAAATGGAAAGAATGGTTGCATACGAGAAAGATATGAGACGAGGCCGATGGATCCGAAATTACGATTGAAAGATTACAGAGAAATACACGCCCGATTATAATTCAAAGGAAAGAATACGAAAGAAAAAGAAAGAGGAGAAGAAAGCGAGTCGATAATAAATTTCAATGCAAGATGCGAGCGAGATGTGTAAGATATCCAAGCGAGGAGTTTAAAAGATTTTTTGATGTTTTGTTGTTGATTCTCTTCACAAGTCCATGGAGCGAGAGCCTAGTGGCGAAATGCATAGGGTGGGTAGGAATGGGTGGATGGATGGATATCTGTGTGGTGTAAATAGGTGTTGAGTGGAAAGCAAACTTTTTGTTTTAATTGATTTTTGGGGGCGAAGTGGGTAGATTGTCCGGAGGGACGAGAGATGGGAATTAATATTTGGGGAGAAGCTGGGGAAAATAGAGGGGCAAGAGGGGAGGAGGAAAGTCGAGCTAATGTGTTGGATTGTGAATTGGACTCAATGGCTGGATGGTTGAACGTCGTGTTGGGATATGATTTGATTCTGAGTGGTTCATTGGTTGATTGAATTGTATTTTGCCAGCTTGAATTTTGCTTTCGAGAGCTTGCTCAATGCATAGATACTCATGCGTAGAGGCAGGGGAGGGGAGAACAGAAAAACATGGCGGATGATGAGATGTGAGGTTGGGTGATTAATGATGATGATGATAAGGTGTGGCGGATGAAGGGAGCTGGAAAGGGGATTAGATGAGTTGAGACGAGATGTGATGAGGGGTATGGATGGGATGGTGAAGCGAGAGATGGAGGAGAAAATGTACAGAGATACAGTTACACAGAGAGAGATCATAATAGCGATACAGCAATACATCGAGATGCCAAGAAAGCAAGAAAGTATCAATTCAATTTTCAATGCGTACATACATGCATACATATATACATATATGACTTGAAGTGAAAGGTAATGCAATCAATGCACAAGTGTAATATTCGTGATGTTTTGAGATTTCATATAAAAATCCATCACCTACTCAGGTACACCTAGGCATGTAGGTATGTATCATATTCCAATTCACCAACCCCTATTATACTATACATACATATACGACAAGTACAGAATCTAAACATCACACATCACACATCACACATCCCACATGAAATATGAAATTTACAAAGATCAAAAAAGAAAAATTCGGGAATTCTTGTATTCTTGTATTTTTATTCTCGTCCTGAGATTGAGTGGGTAGGTGGGTGGGTAGGTAGGTAGGTAGGTAGATAGATAATTACAAAGGGTCTTTCTTTCTTTCTTTCCTCTCTTCTTCCCTTTCGTTTCTTCATCCTCTCTTCTTCCCTTTCGTTTCTTCATCCTCTCTTTCTTCTTTCTTCTTCTTGTTGAGAAGAGAGAGGATAGAGGATAGGTTTTAGAAGGAAGGTAGGTAGGTAGGTAGGTAGGTAGGTGGGTAGGTAGGTGAGTAGGTATTATTCCCTCCCCTTTCACATATCATATCATATCATATCATATCATACCGCAAAGATCCTTCTCTCTTTCTCTCCTCTCCTCTCCTCTCCTCTCTTTCTTTCCTTCTTTCCTTCCTTCCTTCCTTCTCGAATCTATCCTTCCTTCTCGTATCCTCCACACCCGCCAGATACCCCCCCCCCCTTCTCTCCCTCTCCCTCCACCAACTCTACCGACGCAAAAGTCCCCAATGTAAATGAAAAGGGCCAAAAAGCATAGATACTCCATTCACCATACCTGGAAGCATTTTTATTCGAGAAAAGAAAAACCAAAAAGGAAAAGAAAAAAAATCCATACTCCACTCCGATGAAATATTCGTAATACGGAATACGAAATTCGGTATTCAGAATTCTGGACTCGATTCACAAAACCCGTAGGAAAGCGGAAAACGGAAAAGGAAACGCATCCATCGTCTTACACACCCAGCAATCGAATTAAAATGTAACGAGGGGATCGTCTCATCTCATCTCTTATCTTCACTCCTCTTTCGACTCCCAAAGCTAGAAGCTGAAAGCTGAAAGCTGCCACTGAAGAGAGTGTCCCATTTCTGTCCATTTCCAAACACCACCTATGTTTCCACAGAGTATTCGCGTAATGAAATGAGTACGATGAAACGAGTCTACAAATACAAACTTTGCGCCGCAACAATATCTCTCCTAATTTTCTTAAGCGACTCGTCGAATTTATTCGAAATGTCATCTGAGCCCATGACTTTTCCTGCTTGAGCCATTTGTCGGAGGAGTTCTTCAAGTCGACGGAAGAGTCGGATCAGAGATCCTTCGTAGACGTCGGTCATTTTACTATTGTGGTGTGTTAGTACAATTTTATCTCATCTCATCTCACATGAGGATCCTCAAGGAGGCTAGACTCAAGAAAAACTTACCAGATTTCCGCAAAACTCTTCCCTTGTGCCCAAACGTAAACAACTTCCATTAGCTGCCACTTGAAACTAGTCACGTATTCTTCCTCATTCATCTTTAATTTACTCTCCGCGGTAACCTTGGCGACGATCCTAGCTTGAGCTTGAATTTCTCTGTATTTAGCAGCCAATTCCTCTTTGAGTGGAGGACAATTACTCTTTTCTTCAAAGATGAAAACCGACAGAACGGCTGCGCACATTTCCGGAGTCAAATCGTTGAAATAACCATTGAAAAGGAGTTCAGAAAGAAGAAGTTCATGACCATCGCCTGTGGATGAGATTTCACATGCAACACGAGCCTTTAGTTCGACGACTTCTTGTTCGTTGATGAAACCGAGACGACGTAGAACACGTTTGCGTGACTTAAGCTCATCGAGTTGCATGATGCTCAATGCGGAAGCAATAGCCTTGCGCTTCTCTTTGATTTGTTTGGTAAGTTCGAGTTTGCCAGCGTATTGATTATAGAGATCTGGAAGACGGGGCGAGTTGTGGAGCGGGTTGGAGAGTAGACGAGATTCAAGAACTTCAATCTTGCGAAGAAGTCTCTTGAAGGAATCATCTGTAATGCCCATATTCTCGATTGGGTCAAGCACTGCGATACCATCTGGGAAACGACGTTTGACTTCCTCGAGAGATTTGCGTACTTGATTTCGTTCATTGGCTGGGTGAAGATCCTTTGGAAGGAATATACGGACATGTCCAATGGCTTCAACACATGATAAAAGTACAGGAACAATTTCCATCTTGCCTTTGTCGCCTGCACCAGGTGGTGTGATGCCTAACGGTAGGTCGTTTTGTGTTTGTGTAGTAACTGTACTGTCCGAAGAAACTTGCAGAAGAACATCAAGGATGTATGCTTGTTGTGGAGGAAATTCTTGAGCAGATCCTTTAGGAGGTCGTCTTGCTGTAAACTTCACAACTGCTCCCCAGCCGAAATCATGATCTTGATGTTTGATGTGAACAACCCGTCCTGGTTGCATGAATTGAAGACAGTAGTTGGGGTGATTAATAACATCACGCATGTCTTTGGTATATGTGGTAAGCTGTTGTCGAAGATCGAAGTAATCCTTAATTGTTGCTTCATCTGGAATTTGAACTTCATCCCTCGCAATTTGCAAGTCTTGAAGTTCCTTTTCGAGACCAGTAACACTTGAAGTGTTCTGGAATTGGTAGAAACAATGTTCCAACATAAATTCTGGTGAGATTCCTTCCAGACGCATCAAGTTAAGAATCATGTTATAACCAAGGTAGAAAGCTGAATTGAGCTTGTCCTGCTCTCCACGTACAATTGTCTTGGCACTCTCTGGCTCCATTTTGTCGTTGATCATCATAATGACAATACCTCTATCATCAAGACCACGACGACCGGCACGACCCGACATTTGCACGAACTCAGATGGCGTCAGGTATCGCATCTTCTCACCATCAAACTTCTCAACGCTAGTGAATACTACAGTCTTGGCAGGCATATTCAGACCAATGGAGAAAGTTTCTGTAGCAAAGAGAACCTTGATCAAATTCTCCTGGAACAAGATTTCGATGGTTTCCTTGAGAATAGGAAGAAGTCCAGAATGATGCACACCGATACCACGTCTCAACAATGGCAAGATGTGTTGAATTTGAGGTAGGGTCCTATCCTCTTCCGAGAGAGACTCGATTGCACTCTCGAAGACCTTTGAAACCATGTCTTTTTCGGATTGATCGTTAAAAGCCATGGAGCTCATCTGTAATGCATATGCCTCGCACTCTCTTTTACTGAAACTGAAAACAATAACAGGATTGTAATGCTTCAACATAATCATTCTGACAATCTTGTAAATATCAGAACCTTCCTTGTTGGCACCCTTATTGGTCTTCTTGTCTTTGCCACGTCCCTTCTGTTTCGCGTTGATGTCTGCTGGATCAGCGCCTTTCTTATCCTCTATTGTTGCCATGGCCTTTGAAAAGTTATCCTCCCTGAAGTTTCCCTTCTCATCAACAATCAAATGTATACCATCTGCACCAGCTGGGAAGAAGTAGTGTTGTAGAGGGGTAGGTCGGAAATCGGTGTAAACAATGTGACATGGCTGGTTGTGAGTTTTCGTGATCCATTCAGCAAATTGCATAGCATTGGGAATAGTCGCAGACAAAAAGACATATCTGACCTTGTCTGGTAACAAGATGATCGTTTCTTCCCAAACCACACCTCTGGATTTATCTCTCATATAATGAATTTCATCAAAGACGACCCATGCGACTTCACGCATAATCTCGGATCCTCGATACAACATAGATCTTAAAATCTCGGTTGTCATAACCAGACAAGTCGCGGTTGGGTTAATTGTAACATCTCCAGTCATTAAACCAACATCTCCAAAATCCGCAGTAAATTCTCGATATTTCTGATTACTCAAAGCTTTAATAGGACTGGTGTAAATGACTCTCTGGTTGTTTTTGAGACATTGCGCAATCGCATATTCTGCAGTAACAGTCTTTCCCGCACTGGTATGCGCCGAGACCAATACACTCTCATTTCTTTGAATTGATGCAATAGCAACTTTCTGGAAAGGATCCAACTCGAATGGCCAAGTTCTAGCGGGTTCGGCAGGAGCTTTGTGCTGCGATATTGGAATGTATTCGTAATCGGGAGGTAAAGAAACTTGATGTTGAATGTTGTGCTGTAAAACCAATGCTGTTTCTTCTGGGGCACCTTGTAATCCTGCTGAAGCAGCTAGCTCTCGCGATTGTGCTGTCTCGAATGTATCTGTAACTACCGGATCGGCTTCTGTGTCTTTTCTGCGTCGTTTAGCGTCCTTCTTTGCTTCTTTAATTTCGTCATCTTCTTCAATATCCTCTTCCTCTACATCTGCTTCTACCGCTGGCTCCTCGGAGTCTACCATCTCAGCATCCACATCTTGCGCATCGGCAATTGGCTTTACATCTCCATTCGCATTTCTCTTCTTGCTGCGATCTTTCTTGTCTTTCTTTGCCTTTTTAGGCCTGCTGGGAGCAGCTGTCTGGGGCTTATCGTCGAAGGCGTCAAATAAGTCGTCCATGATGAATGATATCCTACCACATTAACCAAGATGCAAAAGGCAATTGTGGTTTGTTGATCCTTTTTAAATGTATCAAAAAGTCCCTGGTACAAGGTGTGAAATAACAAAGATATTTTTTTATTATCGCTTTCCGCTCCGGGCACTATCTCAGATAACCTTGGCTTGGAAAGTCCCATTCTTTATTGAGCCTTAGGCATTAAAATTTCTGGTTTGATTGTCGGCTAGTGCCAAACCGAGCTTCAATCAAAATCATTCGATTGACTGTTTACCAAAAATACAAAGCAGAACTCAATTCTTCAAGGTAAGGCTGCGCTATCACAACAGCCGCAAGAGAAACGACTAACTGATCATGATAGATGTTGTCTAGAGCCGCCGTCCGCGCATCCTCCTCCACCTCAATGGTCGCCCGCCGTGGCTTCCACTCTACCCGTGCTCAAATGGGTTCTCCATACCATTACCCTGAGGGACCACGAAGCAACATTCCATTCAACCCAAACACAAAATTCTTTGCTTTAAGATACTGGGGATTCATGGCTCTTGGATTCGGTAAGTTAGGATAGCAGTCCGGCTGAGGGGCATGGAGGCTGAAGGGAACCACACTAATACTGGGTTTAGGTGCTCCATTCGGCATTGCAGTCTGGCAAACAAAGAAGAACCAATAGAGGGTTGTTAAGGTGTGCTTTGCATTGGGAGGACGGTTATGAATCGATTGGCATTTCAGAGCTAGAAGGGTGGGGGAACGATTGTGTATACAATACAACAGTTTTCACGGACATGACTTCATTCTCTATATTGGTTATGATGGCCTCCCAATGTACTAGTCTTTATCGCGGCTTCTTCAGGGCCCCATGTGACTCTCATGGTCAATTTATACCCATAGAACTAACTCGCGGCTCCTCAAAGATACTTTCTCACCCTAGATCAAGCGATTAGAAGACAGCCCTTCGTGTCTCTAATATAGCACCACCTTATTAGACATTCCCCTCAAGCCTGCACTTTGACCTTGGTATCAAAAGTATGCCTGTCTGCTGCTTTCAAAGCGAAACATCCCTTGAATTCCTCCTGGGCTCCCGATAGCTCTGTCATTGCACTCTTCATATGATCAGGATCAGCTCCATTCTGAACCTCAATACTAGCAGTCAAAATCCATTTGTCTTCGGCATCAAATGGCTCCAACAATTCGAAGGGAGGCAACCTGCTATTGACTTTAGGGCGTGAGCTACCATCAACTTCTTGGAACTCCGAAGGGATTTCAAAGTAGCGACTAAGTGTGAAAACTATATTATTATGAACAGTTCGGTGACTTTCTTGAATGATCTCCCGTGTGAATCTACTTGATGATTAATAACTGTAGATGATTGGTTGGTAGTAATTTCAACGTACCGGTGACTGCTTGCTTGAAGAAGCCTACATAATGACTTTTCATTGTCTATCGCAATGAACATTCTGCTATTCACGACAGCAGCATTGGCTGGATCTGGAAGATCGGTCCATCTCAATGTACCTGGCACCTCATCACATGGGAGAAGACCCCTAGTTGAAGTCAATAAGTATTTTGTCAAGAGATTGAAAGCCGTCTCCAAAGATCACATGGTGTGATATGCAATCAATGAAAAGTAGGTACTTACGGTTGACCTTCTCCACCATCAACCTCCTTTGCTGGCTGACCAAATTGATTTTTATCCACATCATATATCAGAGTCAGAACATAAGATTGACGAATCAGCTGCTCGTTGAGTGATTTCCACCAGAATTGTTTATTCGGCGGTTGGGCTTTCAGAAAGGAAGGGTCAAGACCTTTCAAATTGTTTCGACTTCGTGGACCTTCGAATACTAATCGTCGACGGATAAAGTGCTGGGGTATCATGCCACAATAGCCCTGGAGCACACGGAGAGAATGGGATACATCTTCGCTATCCACGGACGCCGAGAGGAATAATTCATGCATGGTGATTTACCCAGGAGGTAGGCTGACAAGGATTGAGTTTGGGGGAAGGCCGAAGTACGGAGGTGGAAAGAAAATGTTTGAACTTTGATGGGGAGGTGGGTGGAAGTTTTTGCTTATTGTGGTATAAATTTGGGTGAGTGAGATGAAAATGAGGGAGAGATTCCGTGGCCAAATTATACATTCGAAACGGGTTGTTGCAGTGGTGATGGGTAGGTAGAAATCAAATCAAGGGCCTTGTGCTCAGAATATGATGACCGTAAAGATGCGAATCTCAAGGAAAATAAATATACCCTTTTCCAGTCTTTAATTCACATCCCCCAGATATACACCAAGCTATTGAATTCTTTGATATGGAACGAATGCAAGCTAATGATTTCTTTGCTGTCACTCTATCAACATTTCCCCAGACCACCCCAGACTACTAGACCAGACAAGGCTTTCGAGGCTGACAGAGTAGGGAGGCGAGTAGGTGGGCAGATAGACGGAGGGGAACTCTTTGAACTTTACTCGCATTGATACTTGGGATGATAATAATTTACTTCAAAAGTATCTAGTAGTGATAGTAGTAATTGGTATACAATCAGTTAATGAACCAATGAAATGATTATTCTCTCGCTTATGTTCGGATTTGTCCCTGCATCACCCGAATTACTACTACTGTATGTGAGACTACTACTACTACTACCTACCTACTGTGTACACATCCAGAGGAAAAGAATCCTCGGTCGGTCCATCAGATCATCTAAAAATATCAGATGTTATTATTGTATCGGCAGTCCGTTGAAAATTCAAACCTTGGCTTATTATGACTTGACTTTGGACTGATTAGCTTGTGAAGAGCATCTCTACCGGACCAACCGACCAACCAACCAACCAAACAGCCATCAAGCAAGCCATCAAGCCGTTTAATCTATCAAATGTCACCTACCTGGGCGTGCATTAGAACAACTCTACGAAGGTTAGAAGGGTAATTAATATAAACCCCACTTTTACTAAAATCTTACTGTTTTTATAGATTTTGCTATTACTTTAAGCGATTCGAATAGATATTGAATTATTCCTTTCAAAATTCAGTTTTTAAAGCTTTTATTTGCTTTTTATTAATTCTAATAGTTTTTTAGTATTTAAAGTATTTGAAGTTTTTAATAGATTTTAAATAGATTCTAAATAGAATTTCGAATCAATATTCAATAAGAAATTAGTGATTTTGAATAAATCATAAATAAAATATGACTTTTACAATACTTTCATCATCTAGAGTTCACCATATAAATTTTCAACTAGCGACGTGATTCTATTGGTCCAAGGGCTAAAAGTGGGGACACATTTAGGTGCATTTTACATTACTTACCCATCCAACCTCCGTACTACTGCCCTACCTATTCGCAGGAGAAAAAACAGGCGGGATTCGACCACTTCTACAATATCTTTTATAATTCAATTATTTTTCTTCAATGTTATATAAAATGGAATTTCGAAATGTTATCTAAACAATAAGGAGCTAAAATCTCTTTTGATCTCTTTGAATTTATATAAATTATTTGTAAATGATTTATTATTCAATTAAACTAAAGGATTTTAATAAAGATTTAAATTGTCAAATTCCGCCTGTTTTTTCTCCTGCGAATAGCCTACTACTACCCTACTGTCTACATACCACACGCCCTTCCTACAAAGTGAAGCCTCTCTCGCCTCTTTCATATATAATATAACAAGGAATCTAGGGATAGAAATGATCAGACACTCATTTATCCCCTAGAGTACGGGTTTATAACGCTCAAAGTGGTCCGTGCACCGAATAAGAACATTTATAGCTTTATAAATAATATTATATATAAAGATTTCAATATTATATTTGAAGATTGAAATTTATTAGAAAAGTGATAATAAATATATCAATTATATCTTTATAGTTTTTAAATTGTAAAATAATAATTAAATGATTTTAAAAATATTATTATATTTTATTTTTTTTTAAATAAAAGCATTTGTAAATAATTTCTATATAATTTATATTTAAAAATATATATTAAATCAAAAACTCGATATTTATTAAAAATAAAAAGTATAAATAAAAGATTATATAAAACTTTAAAGAATATATTATTTATTTTTATCAAAATAGTAAGTATTGAATAATTATTATAGAAAAACGTATTAAAATAATAAGAATTCTCAAGATTCTGATGTTCTGATTGGTTAATAGATCCCTGTTAAGCGAGGGCGCCGTAAATACGCACTCTAGGGGATATACTTTGTATATACTTTGGATATATATCACATTCTTGACATTATATACCTAGTAGTACTTTTATACGGAGATTGGATAGATAAGTAATATAAAACCTACCAAAAACCGATCATACTTTTCTCCATATTTAGAGGCTTTAGCCAATCATATCGTTACGCTAGTTGAAAATTTATATAATAAACTCTAGGTAATGGAAGTATTGTAAAAGTTATATTTTATTTATAATTTATTCAAAATCACTAATTTCTTATTGAATTTTGATTTGAAATTCTATTTAGAATTTATTTAGAACTTATCAGAAGTTTTAAATATTTCGAATACTGAAAAACTATTAGAATTGATAAAAAGTAAGTAAAAGCTTTAAAGATTGAATTTTGAAGGGGAATAGTTCAATATCTATTCAAATCGCTTAAAGTAGTAATAGAATCTATAAAAACAGTAAGATTTTAGTAAAAGTAGGGTTTATATTAATTACCCTTCCAACCTCCGTACATTACGCCATTAACTAGCATGTGTCTGCAACCATCGTCAGCCAATAAGCAGGCAAGAATGGTTGTGCGATAAGGAAAAAGCAGATGATTGATAATTTGATATTGTCTGAGGAATTCGAAATGAATGCTTGGTGCTCCATCGGAAGTGGCCTTTATCAATGGCTAACCCCGCACCAACATAGACCTTTTTTTTTACAGTGGTATTCTATTAAAGACGGTTGGATTTTCTACTCTTCGGTGTCTGTTACAGTTTCCCCCTCTTGCAAAAGATCATTTATTCATTGTTGTTTCTTCAATTTGTTCAGAGAGAAAGAGAGATAATATATATATATATACACACACACACACAATCACTCAAACCATCCACAACTTCACATACCTAATCACCATATTTTCTTTTTAAATCAACCACCACCATTTCCATATCTGGTTACTAGCGGACGCCTATCTATCCCCCCCCATCCACTCATCCATCCGATTCCCGAATTCTCGTCCCACTTACCACACGCTACGAGTACACCATCCCCAAGACTAAAGCTTTCCATTTCCCAATCTCTTTTTCTTTTGACAACTTGACAACTCAATCTCCAGCAAGTCAAACAGTCAAACACAGAGGCCAACGACGATCCTGATTTCTTTCTCAAGGTCGCACATCTTCTCAGTATTTACAAACTCTCTTTGTGATTACTTCTTCAATCTTTCTCAACCATCAAGATGTTTGCGACCAAGGTTCTCCGTCAAGCTTCTGCTGCTGCTGCTCACGCTGAGCGCACTCCATTGATCAGGTTCATGGGCAAGAGATCAATTCCTTGTATGTATTCTAATTTGCAATCTGCTCGATGCTTCATTCTAACAGTTGAAATAGCTTCGGTTGATCACTCTGCACGACCACATCCAGCATCCCCAACCCACGAACTTCCAGCAGGATTCGCTGAGGCTCAAAAGTCTTCCTCCTCTTCCTTCTCTTCCTATAGACAAAATGCTCAACAACATGGTCCACTTGGTCGCAGCGCCAGAAGTGACGGTACAATCGGTTCTCTCTCCGGTAGAGCTTTAGGCTCCGTTGCTCCATCCAAGGGAGAATACTTCGATCGCAGTGAACTCCCTGCACGTTTCCAACGTACTCCAATTGATCTTGCCGAGATTGATGCCATTGAGACTGGTGGTGCTACAGTTGTTTGCTAGATTTGAAACTCAAAATTAAGGAAGAAGAAAATTATTTGTACATTTACGGCAGGCTACGGAAAAGTGATGGATCGAGGAAGAATATACCCACGAAAACAACGGATTTCATGAGGATTCTGTAATAAGATGGATGAATATCAATAAGCTATCTTTCAGGACAGAGTGGAATAAGCTCTGCGTCAGTGTTTGAGAGTTTGGGATGTACAAAAGGGCTGCAGTTGGGATCAGTGGCACGGAAAAGTTGCTTTTATGGGAGTCGGAGCATGTATCATCTTTCCTATTGGAATAATTCCGATCTTGATCTTTACTCTGGAGTATGGGTTTCTGGGAAGTTCTTTTTGAGGGTGGCTCTCTGAATTGTCATAAGCTGAGTTGAAGAAAGCAAGAATAACAAATAAATATTAAACCAAATAAATCAAAATACAATGATCACGTGCATAAATAATCATGATTCTAAACTACCTACACGACCACAATTCCTCGAGTTGACTTTCTCCATCTTGTGCTGTTCTCTTTTAGATGATGCACATTCATGACATCAAATGACGACCTGATTCCTGAAATACATACAAAAATATCCTTTTCAGAGTTCGAATGGCCACCACTCGCTAAGAATGATTCCTACCCATTACATCGCGTCATTCTCATACATCACCCATTTATCTACAAGCTATTGATGCTTACTTACATTCAAAATTGCCTTCTCCCCTGATAAACAGTCCCTCTTAATCAATCAAATCATCTGACCCCGGAGACCATGTCAGGATCAGAAGAAATCAAAGAGATAAACCAATCCGGTAAACTCATCGCTACATACATTCGCTCTCACACTACTGATACTTCTGGCACGAAATCTGACCGGATCGATGTCGATGTATGTGTTGTTTCTTTCTATCTGTATATGATGTGTGTCTTGATAGATGAGAGCATCTATTAGATTGATGAATATTGAAACTTGGAAATAGATACCAAAAGGTCCATCGACATGGGTTATGAGCTTGGTAGGGGCATTCATGCCGGTGGGATATCCGGATAGTGTGACGGAGGATTATACTGCGTGGGTTTTCTCTATCTTTTTTTTTTGGATTGGGATACTGTGAGGGGTCTGGAGAATGAAGAGACTAATGGATTTTATTGTAGGTATCAATTTTATGTAAGACACCTTAGCTGGGTGGAAGAATAGGGGGGAGGAAATGCTGATGAGAGAAGGATTCTATTCAGGCTTTTGCTAGTACGATTGCGGGGTTGTTGGCTAGTAGGGCTGTGCTTCAAGGTATGAATGAGGTGAAGGGTTCTTTTGTTTGGGGGTGGGGAGAGAGGGGTTCCTTTTGTTCTGGGCATCTGAAGAAGGAGTTTTTCTTGAACTCGTTGTTATAAGTTGTTGTAGAGTGTTGTCACAACTCCCTATCTAGACATTCCCTTATTCCAACATCACCACAAACCTTGATCTAAAAAACACTCCAAATCTAACCCATCCCAGGTCTCGGCGTAGGCGACTCCACCGCCTCAGCAACCCACGCCGTTCTCCTCTCCATCCTCCAAGAATCCGCAGGCCGTATCTCCACCATCCTCTTCGCGCACCGACTCGGCAGCGCTCTCGAGCCCGAGTGCAAAAAATATCGTCTCATGGCTGATATCTTCAACGATGCTGCTATGATTCTAGATTGCATCTCACCCGCTTTTCCCAAAATCCCCCGCGTGTTTTTACTCAGTGCGAGCAGTGTGTGTAAATCACTCTGTGGGGTTGCGGCGGGAAGTAGCAAGGCAAGTTTGAGTGCGCATTTTGCGAAGATGGGAAATTTGGCAGAGTTGAATGCGGTGGGTTTTCTTGCTTCTCGTGATAGATAGATAATGGATGGAATGGTACTAACAGGAAGATAGAAAGATGCAAGTCAGGAAACTCTCATATCCCTCCTGGGTATGCTCGTTGGAACATTTGTCGTTTCCAGGATTTCCTCTCAGGTAGCCACGTGGATTGCATTGCTCACTCTCCTCTCCATTCATCTCGGTACGAACTATATGGCCGTCCGATCCGTCACCATGCGTACCCTCAACAGACAACGAGCCAATCTCGTCATCTCATCTTTCCTCTCACACACAGGACACGAGAAGAACACAACTGGCCTCCCTTCCCCTCGAGAAATATCACTCCAAGAACGCATTTTCGAGCGCGACGGCGCAATCCGCAACATCCAAGGCGCAATCCTCGCTTACTGCAAAGTCGGCACGAGTCTCCAAGAACTACTCTCTTCAATCTCCACACCCACAGCTGCAGGAAATTATGCACAAAATGATCCAATCCTCACATCTCTCCTATCCATCTACAAATCTCAGGGTTACATAATGTGGTATTCCCCTTCTCGCCATACATTCCTCGTTCTTCTGAAAGAAGGAACATTACCGCAAGTTCAATTAGACGCGTGGTTCCACGCTATTTTCGCCGTCACTTTTAGGGAGGAGGAGAAGAAGAAGAAGAAGAAGATCCGGGATTCTGAGAATGAGAGGATGGATAATCAACATATTCTAAATTGGATGAAGCAATCGCTAGAGGAATCGGAGAAGTGGAGAGCGGAAATGAAGTTTTACGAGCGCTTGGAGAGGATAGGGTGGGATTTGAATACCCCGGCCATTGAGGTGACAGCGGGAACGAGATTGGTTGTTGGGGGTGGAGAGGAGAGGGGAGTGTAGGGGGTGGGAATGGTAAATTGACGGATCAAAATAAAGTCTTGGGTGGTACTGCGACGGTAAATATGAATTGTAATAAAAATGTGTCTTTATGCTAGCTAGATAGAGGGAAGTAGACTTCAAAACTTGGAAATTTCACTTCACTTCACTTCACTTCACTTCACCCAACCCAACCCAACCCAACCCATTAAAATTCAAGCCCGCATATGAAAAATAACCGCAGCATCTCTCTCGGAAATATCATTCTCATTCTCATTCTCCTTCTCATTCTACGCCCTTCATGTATACATTCAGTGTCAAATCACGCCAAAAAGAAGGAATACCTAGACAAAGTAGATTCTCCCATTAAATTTAGAGACAAAAGAGGAGAGAAAGGAGGGAGATGATTGTCAAATGCGAGGTTGATGAAGTTTGGATATTGGATGGGTAATTGAAAACTATCATACTCCGTTTCGTGTATTGGGTGCTGAGACTGTGGACACCCATTTTAGATGACGAGGTTTTATGTTCTTGATTTATTTGGTATGGATTTATTTGGTATGGATTTATTTGGTATGGATTTATTTGGTATGGATTTATTTGGTATGGATTTATTAGACTGTACATACATATATATTGTACAGCTCAACCGGAGCAGAGAGTATGTCCTTTGAGGTCAGATTCAAAGAGTACATCGGTATACAAACACCGTATACAAACACCGCAACACCTATAATTTACAATCCAATGCCTATCTTTCCATTTTATCCCTCTCAATTCGTTAATCGTACATCGTCTCCTCTCCATCTCAGCTTTCGATACCAAAGTCTCTAGGATGGCTCAGATGGAAGAAATAGGCATTCGAAAAGCTTCAGATGATATACACTCATCCGATGATGTTGGGCGCATGTCTCCTGTGTCCTGAAGCCATGGCAGAATATACGTTCTGGCCTGTGTTCCATCTGAAATTATATCGAACTTGAATCGGACCTTCTCCTAGACATCCATAAGATAGGTCTCATGAAAGTTGTCATGTCCGTCCATCTCCACTTACTACAAGCTGTGATCGTGGCGCATGATGCCGGGTTTTGATTACACTCTCAACCTCCCCATTCCCTCATCTTTCCAACGTAGAGCTCTAGTTAAATACCTTCCAAGCTCTCATCTTCCATCCTTCTAAGGTATTCAACTTTGGTCGAACATCCAGAAAGAAATTCAGCTTTCCACTTCCGTCGGGTGAAGCTTTGCCTGCGTAAAAGTCTATGATGTAATCAACTCTCTTGCCGCATCGATCAACAACCCAATCGTGACGGTCAAAGGGAGCGGTATATCCAAGAAGTGTATTGAATCGAGCTTTAGGCGAAAGGGTTTGCGAAAGTCCGAGGAAAGAATGAAGACGAGGTCCACCACATCTATTGAATTTATTAGTCCACATCTTGTCACAAAACTTCTCAAAGGACATACTTCTCGCTTCCCCATCCCGCCTCCCACTCTCTAATTTCTTTCCATGCCCTCTCATTCACAGCATTATGAATCGGCACAATAGTTTTCATATCTGCAGCGTCCGATTGATGACCTTTGCGTTTCATGGCTTCGAAAAACATTTTTTCACTAGGATAGATCCAATTCCCGGATGCAGAAACACCAGATTCAGATTCGGAATTCGCGGGATGAGAGGTTGAAGGAGATGAGGACGAGGGGGTATCATTTGGAGTAGGAGATGCGCGAGGAATCGTGGAGATTTCACGGTCGAGTCCTAGGCGGGGTGGAGAAGTTGCGGATTTGGGAGTTGATGGCGGTTGAGAGGGCGTAGATGATGCATTATCCCAGAAGAACAATCGGGAGAAGAAACTTGAAGGTGTATGTGTAGGAGGAGTGGTTTGATCAACGGTTGAAGAATCACAACTTGGACCTGGTTTTGATGGAGGGGTTGCGCCTGGGAAAGGTGGTTTGGTGGAATTGTTTTTTAGCCATGCTGCACGTGTTGCATGATCGACGGGACAGGCTTCTATGCCTTGAGTTGACTCGTCTTTGGACATCTTTGGTGGTTGTGTAGATTATGAGGATATACTCTACTTTGGCTCAAGTGAGGGAGGGGTGATTGTTAATGCAAATAAATTAAATTGGTCGAATTATCAAAATAATTATTTTGCCTTATCCGCCCGGTGACCGATCTCAACCCCACCTTGAATTTGCTCTGCTGATTGGTCAATCCTGGTACCTTGCTAACGGATTAACTTTATTGACCGCCCTTTGACATTTTGCAATCCGGAAGGGACTGGGGTTTGTTGTCAACAGGAAGTCTATTTCCTAAGAAGGGCACGATTGAAATATTGAAAATAAATACTTCTGGTGTATCCTTTCGAGAAAATCAAAAATAAATTCCAACTCTTCATATTTGATTCCAAAATCCCTTCAGAATGTCAGACACAAAGCTTTATCAAGCCAGTACAACGGCTCCAGTCAATATCGCAGTCGTCAAGTAAGTAAAGCTACCCCTCTCTCTTCCATTGTGCTTCTTTACTTCATGCATTGTCCACACTAAGAAACCTGCACTGACATATTCTCTCACCAACCAGATACTGGGGAAAACGCGATGCAAAACTAAACCTCCCAACCAACTCCTCCATCTCTGTAACCCTCTCTCAAAATGATCTCCGCACTCATACCACCGCTTCCTGCTCCCCCACCTTCACCGAAGATTCTCTCCTCCTCAATGGCCTTCCCCAAGATATCTCCAACGCCCGCACTCAAGCCTGTTTCCGCGAGCTTCGCTCTCTACGTTCCGCACTCGAGGATTCCGATGCCTCGCTCCCAAAACTCTCCTCTTACCCCTTGAGGATCATCTCGGAGAACAACTTCCCCACAGCTGCAGGTCTCGCTTCTTCCGCTGCTGGTTTCGCTGCTCTGGTTAGAGCTATCGCCAACTTGTATGAATTGCAATCTAGCCCTACCGAACTCTCGAGAATCGCAAGACAGGGAAGTGGCTCTGCTTGTCGTTCTTTGTTTGGAGGTTATGTGGCTTGGGAGATGGGTCAGAAGGAAGATGGATCTGATTCCGTTGCTGTCGAAGTAGCACCTGCTTCTCACTGGCCCGAAATGCGGGCTCTTATTCTCGTCGTTTCTGCCGAGAAGAAGGGGGTTTCCAGTACCTCTGGTATGCAAATTACAGTCGCGACATCGAAACTTTTCAAACAGAGAGCAGACAATGTGGTTCCAGAACACATGAAGGAAATGGAACGGGCAATCAAGGATAAAGACTTCGAGCGATTCGCAAAGGTTACTATGATGGATAGTAATAGTTTCCATGCAACATGTTTGGATACATTCCCACCCATTTTCTATTTGAATGACGTTAGTAGAGCAGCAATCAGAGCCGTGGAGGATATTAATAGTGCCGCTGGAACGACGGTTGCGGCATATACTTTTGATGCTGGTCCAAACGCTGTTATTTATTTCGAGGAGGAGAACCTTGGATTAGTAGCTGGTACATTGAAGACTGTCCTTGCAGGTGTGGACGGTTGGAATGGAAAGGACGTTGAGAGCAAGGCTCCAGAACATATTGATGAGAGAGCCCGGAAGGTACTCCAGGATGGTGTCAGTAGAGTAATTCTGACTGGTGTTGGTGGAGGACCCGAGAAGACTGAGAAGCATTTGAGCGCTTGAATTAGAGACGATTAGTTAATGTTGGAATCACGGAGAAAGGGCAAACATAAGAGTTAGCGAGTGCATTTGTAGATAATACCCTTGCAGTCAGTAAATACATTTGAAGCGCTATCACAAACACGCCTTTATATCTATCACCTCGTTGGATTTTGTAGAGAAGTGTACGAGTAGGAAAAGACTAATAGTGGTAGTGGTCAGACAAGAAGCTAGATCACAGCCACCTTTGCAAGCGAGGTCAGCATGACGCAATCCTATCCTCAGAAGTACTTCGATACCAACCCCAAAAAATAAAAATGGCACTCGCCAGCACCAACTGGACAATTATTCGAAAATACTACGGTAGATTTGACAATTGACTGGCGGCAAATCATCCCCTTAGGTGCGTTAAATGGGCTCCGTCGCTTAACATGGGCATATCAACCAATCAGATCATCAGAATTCCTTGATTTAATCTAATTTTCGAACTTAATCTTTAATATAAAAATCAATCAATATTATTTTTATATTGAAATTTCGAACATAATAATACATATTAATTTCCAATCTCATGGATTTTTTTAAATTTAAAAAAATCGAAAATGAAAGTCAAGATTCTATATTATAAATAGTGTGACTGAAAAACCATTAAAATAGCTATTCTATCCAATAAGGCTTTATCATTCAAGGTATATCGCACAGACCACCTTCGGAGCCCATTTGACGCACCTAAGGGGATAATACCGACATATTACTTTTCCAGAAATATACCATTTTATATCAAATCAGTCTTCATCATTCTGTTCGTAAACATCCAGCACAATTAAGACATCCAAATCAGTGCACATTCATTTTTGCAATTATGCTCATTAATACATGTGTGTAATTCTCCTATGAAAAGATTAATGGGTATCTAACGCGCACTATGCATACAAATCCTGAACAACAGATCCCGAACACCCCTCGGAAACAAGAATGGTACGAGATAGCTACTAACTATGAGGAAGACTTATGAGTCGATTCCTCAAGCTGGTTACTGAAGCCCTATGGAACCAATAAGCCAAGACCACAATTATACAAAACGCAGAGCCTAGGATCTACCAATTCCCTGCATCATACTCTGCACAGTTTTAAACTGCGAATTCTCCTCCTCCAACCGCGTATTCCTCGCTTGCAGCAGAGCAAGTTGATCAAGTAGACCCTTATCTCCATTCGACTGTTGCATGAGCTTAGACCGCAGATTAGCAGACACAGCTTGCTGTTCCTGCAATTGTCGTTGAAGATCACTCTCGGCGCTCTTCCGAGATACTGCGTCCTGTGCTCGATCATTGCGTTCCCTGATTATAGCTTCGTTCAATCCCCTGTATTTTGCTTTGAGAAGATCAAACTCTTTGACCTCTTGAAGTGCGGCCACGCCTTCTTGGCTCTTTCTCATCCTCGCGTCGTCTTTGAGCTTGGCGATTGTTGTTTCCAGAGTGCCAATCGTAGCCTTCAGAGGCTTGGTAGATTCCTCAACGGCGCGAGCAATCTCACTAGCTTTGGTATCGTCGATTTGAGCCTGGCTGACTCGAGAAGCACGTAGTATATCTCGTTCTTGTCGTGCTTCATCTCGATCTTTTTTGAGCTCAGCAGCTTTTGTAACAAAGCGTTCATGTGCTGCCTTGTGTCGAGAAAGTTTGTTGGTTGTTTCTGCACTATCGAGTTTGGTAATGTTGTGCGCATCTTGTTCGGCCTTTAATTCCCGCTCTAGTTTAGATATCTTTTCGTGTAGACGCTGTATCTTGGCAGACCACTCACTTCGGACCTTGTCTGGTTCTTTCACTGCTTTATCGAGTTTCTCTTTCGTCGCCGTTAATGCAGATTCTAGCTTGCTGTTCTCAGTTCTGAGTGCTTGTTCTCGATTGTCATGGACAACATATAGATGCTTCATCTCGATCTCCTTTTCAGCGATATTTCGTTCCTTAGCGGCGATTCTCTTGCCCAATGAGATTATCAAGTCATCCTTGGCTCTATCTTCAGCTTCTTCTTCTGACTTTTCATGTTCTTCGGAAGAGTCTTCAGCGTTTGTTTCAATGGCAGCTCTGATGTCCTTGATGGTAACTTTGCTTTTTAACACCTTCTCCTTCGTATCCTTTCTACCTAAAGCCAACTCAGTATGACCTAACGATATCAATCTGTCTTTCTCCTCCTGGCGCCATTGTTTCCTCTGTTCCGGGGTCTTTGTCACTAGAGGATACCCGTTCTCAAATCTCTTCGGCTCTTCCTGTCCTGCCTTGACTTGTGCTTCAATAGCCCGTTTTACCCATTCTGGTGGAACTATTTCGTTGTTTGCTCCATGATACTCGAAAGCTTTTGCAATATATCCGATCGAAGGGTATGATTTTGGGACCGGGGTGTCTCTCAAAATTATGAGGAGTGTTGCAGCCTCGTCGCTAGTAAATGTAACATCGGCGTTATTCTTTACGGCTAAGCATAGGCGCTGAAATTGGTATTGACAGACGGAATTATCAGGCTCAAATACAGCCACAACCATGCATTCTTTTTTAGTTGCGTTTCTCGGCATCCTCGCCTCGCGCTCTTTGGAGATCGGTAATGATAAACCTTGAGCAGTAAGAACACGTGCTTCCCTGCTGCTCAAAGTGACATCGACTTGCCAAAGCTTCGCATCATTGAGCCTTTCAATAATTGAAACTGAACATAGATACCACTCTTTCGCAAGCTCTTCTCTTCCTCCTGGAACAACAAAGCAGGGTTTTGAAGAAATCAAAAGTTCTTCTGCCAAATTTATGCCTACATTCTCGCTATAATCCTTAAACGGATCCCGTTGATAATCCAAGCAATGGGTGCCGTCCATATATCTTCTCTCAAAGATAAAGAACCACGTGAGTATGTCGTCCACGGGTACGTTCGAGTATGCTTTTAGGTACGACGTATCACGAAAAGATGTGTATTTCCAGGCTTCGACTTCACGTGGAGTCAAGAAAAGAGTCTGACCAGAGTTTGCAGCTTCAGAAGCCTTCTTTGCTATAGTAGTTCGGATGACTTCAGTGTCCTTAGCCATATTTTTTGGCCCCGGAGGAAACATTCGACAGCAGTTATCCAGCCAATTCGCCTCCATGATGGACAATGTCGTATGGGATTGCGTTATGAAAGCATCATGCACCTTTCTCGTGATGCTGCGTTTGATTTTCCTTTCAAATGCTGGAATAGCTAATTCTTCTTCAAAGTAATCATCACCCATGGTGAAGCTGGCAAATGGAAACTAGCAAGCAGCGAGATCGATAGTTGATGTTGGGTTTGAGTCTTCAGTGGAAGAAAATTATTATCTTTGAAGGGAAGGCTTTCAAATTAGTGAGCAAGAGTTATGCAATAAGTGACAATTGAGAGCGCTGTGTAAAAAGATGAGCTATCTGGAGATGCGCCAGAGAAGAAAGGCAATAAAATTCAGGGAACTGAAACAAATTGTAGAATAGTTGAAAAATCAATGAATTATGTTATCAAACAAGTTTGAAGGGAGGGTGAGAATTTGCAAAGTTGTGGAGAAAAAACTTGACAAATTGCAAAATATGAACACATTCAAACAAAAATAGATCGGGTTTCTCCGGGTCGGGTACTAGCCCTTTGATTGAAATGGCTGTATTGAATTCACTGTGGTCAGATTTTGCTAAGACTATCTTCTCAGGTTTCTAGGATCAGAGTGCAAAGTGAGTAGAAGGATGTTACCTGAGAAGTTGTGAAGCTATAAAGCTGTCTTGGTAACGTACGAACCAATAATTAATAAGTGTTTTTGTTGGCTTTGATGCAAAGTAACTAAAGGCAGGTCTTGAGAAGAGTTGCTGGTGAAGTCTTGATGTAGAAATTTCAAAGCAGTTTTTAAAATCTCAAGTATTGGAGAAATGTATAAGGGAAGTGAATTTGTGAGATTTACCTTGTTGCCAACAGAAAAGTAACCTCAAAGCACAAATGTTGAATCTCCCAAACCAAGTATCTTTGCACATCTCCGCACTTTCTCTCGCCCCTCCTGTTACCCCTCCCTTCATCAGCCCTGACCCTAGGTTTGAGGAACATTAACCAAGCTTTCTTTCCTTCAAATATTCGAAACGCTCTCAAGGTTCTTTCTGTATGTTCAAGATTTTTGAATTTCTGAATAGTTCTTAAAAATCGAATGGAGATTTATATGTTCAGAAAGTCAAGTGATGTGTGGAGAGAATCGTAGGACAGTGAGTTATGAAGATTAGAGTGAGAGTCATGGGAAGTTGAGGAGAGTGGGGATAATTTTTATGCTTGCGATCAGTTCAGAGAACTTGATAGATAATGACAGAAGATTCAGGCTGAGTGTTGTCAGAAACTTAGAACTTCTAGACCGAAGAGAGCAAACTTCAATGTTTTGTGAAACGGGATAGAAGCAATAGATGGATACGCGTCAGTATCACCAGACTGTATCATAATGCAGAGTTTAAGGCAAGTTCTGTCCTCTTTCTACTTTGTCAAGGATGCATCGTAACCTCTTTTATCTCAAGTTTACGAGAAACTTAACTGCTTTAATGGACAATCATTGAGTCTACTGTTATACAAAAAATTACTGTCAGTCAATGAATATTCTACCATATAAAGTATGGGTTTCTACTTCATAAACCTCGGAGCATTGTAAAGAAGACCAAAAGCAGTTTCTGGCATCCTTTTTTTCTCTTGAGGGACACATAAGAGAAATGCGGCAATCTTTATTCGTCTTGAAAGCTCCCATAATACAGACAATACATGGACAGCATGATTAGAAAAAAAAAACAATAACAACAGAGAGAAACCACAACAATAATAGCAATGGCAATGACAATGAAACTCGACACGGCAATGGTCGAACATTAAATTTCGTGAATTCTATGCATTCATGGTATCAATTATTCTCGTTAACTTTTATCTGCATGGAGTTTCTATTACAAAAGAATTGCAACCCACAAATTTGGCATTGACACTAACAATGCACTGGATGATTGTATGGCGCAAAATATTGTGAACAGCTCGATTCAGATCACTTCAACATTTCGACCTTTTACCTTTAACCAAGAATGCTTTTGAGCACCTTGATTTGCTCCTCAACGCTTGACTTGCTGGTTCCGCCAGCCGCTTGGCGCGCTTCTACACTCTTCTCATAGTCAAAGCATTCAGAAACATCCTCCTTGAAACGGCTATCAATACTCTTCAGTTGATCATATGTCAATTGGTCCATTGGAATCTTAGTCTTCTCGGAGTATGCGACGACTTGTCCAGAGATGTGGTGCTATTTTCAAAATTAGCACTTGTTTGATCATACCTTAGAAGAATGAAAGGCCACTTACAGTCTCCCGGAATGGTACACCTGCTCGTACTAAATAATCTGCTAAGTCGGTGGCCTAAGAATGATCCCCTTGATTAGCGAGAGCACAACCAAAATACGCTAGGCTCGACCGCATTTCAACGAATTATATTCTTGAATTGACTTACGAGCATGAATGGGTCTAGCGAAGCCTTCATCTTCTCTGGATTGATAGTCAACGTGCTGAGAACGCCGGTTGCAATCTGGATACTGTCTCCAACTGTCTTAATGTGATCCAACATTGGCTCCACACTCTCTTGGAGATCCTTGTTGTAAGTACTTGGAAGACCCTAATATGATCGATCAGTATATTGTCATATTGCCAAATGACAGTGGAGGAATACCTTGATGGTCATCATCAAACCTGCCATTTGACCGAACGCTCTGCCAGATTTACCCCTCAATAATTCCAAACTGTCACTGTTCTTCTTTTGGGGCATCAGAGATGACTATCGATGTTAGTTCAAGAGTCTACGAAGATCTTGGAAGGTAGGACGTACTCCTGTGGAGTAGGCATCAGCCAGACGAACGAAGCTAAATTCACCGGTACCATAGATAATAAGATCCTCAGCCCATCTTGATAAATGTGACATGAGAGTAGCACCCCATTGCATGGTCTCAACGACAAAATCACGGTCGCCGACTGCCGACATAGAATTCCACAGAAGACCTTCGAAACCAAGCTCCTCGGCCATTGCCTCACGATCGATGTTGAAAGGGTTACCAGCCAAAGCACCACATCCTAATGGCGATCGATTGACTCGCTTGATAACTTCTCGCAATCTTTGGAGATCAGTTGCAAAAGCCAAACCGTATGACAACATCCAGTGACTCCATCTGATGGGTTGAGCACGTTGCAAGTGAGTATATCCTGGCATGATATGTTCAATCTCGTTCTCTGATCTGGCAGCCACAACCTTCAAGTAATCGACTAAGAAGCTCTCAATCTTTTTGAGCTCATCCCTAAGCCACAATCGCATATCTGTTGCAACTTGCTCATTTCGACTTCTTCCAGTGTGTAATTTCCCTCCAATCTCTTTGCCAATAATTTCGCCTAGTCTTCTCTCATTTGCAGTATGAATATCCTCGTCCACACCAGGAATGATCTTGAACGTGCCAGCGACCCATTCTTCCTCGACTTGCTTCAATCCGGACTCAATTGCTGCGAATTCAGCTTCAGTCAAGATGCCATTCTTGTGGTTTGCACGAGCCCAAGCAATACTACCCCGAATATCCTGGGTATGGAATGCACGATCGTAGTAGATTGATTCGTTATAAGAGACCATGAGAGGATCAAGACCTCCTATTGAACTGTCAGTAAGAAATTGAGCTCAATCAAAGAGATATGAGTCAAACAAACCAGTAAATCGACCACCCCACAACATATTCTCTCCAGGTTTGCTACCTGGAGCTCTAACTTGTTCTGAAGCCATAATTTTATAAAACAGAATGTATTGACCACAAAATATAAGTAAATGCAATACAAGACCTTATCGTCGCTGTGAGTATTGGTTGCTTGACATAAAATCAAATATGGACGGGAATGCTAAGAAACTATTGATAATAGTATTGCGATAGCTAAAAATTTATTGAGGGGTGGTTCCTGATTGCATCGGAGGACGGTGCTACGTTAATCCTTGCTAGCGCCCGCCTTGTGAGAACTACGGTAAACGACAACTCATCAATTGCTGTTTCATATCAAATCCAAATCTCAACTCTCCACCGCTTTAATTCTACCACGTATCTACCGAGTACTGCTCCCAATACCCGAAGAGTTGATTTTGGAAGAGTATTGAAGAAGCACAAATTCACAAGGGCATTGATTGACATACTGCTTTTAAATATGGCTTCGTTTCCCAACATTTGGAATCATCGTAAGGTGGCCGACACCGCTTCTAAGCCTTGTGAGATTTGCTATAAACCTAGTGCAAGTGTTCTGATAACTCCAGAAAACAAGGTGGATATTGTCATTCTCTATTTTGAAGTGATCGCTTAACAACTCTTATTAGGACTTCTTTTATGTATGCCCATCCCATTTAAAGGATAAAGGATTTGCTACACCCATTGTAGATGAGGCTGCTATTGCTGCTAAGAAAAAGAAAGAGATGGACGACGAGATCGCACGTGTGAAGCAGGAGTTCGAAGAGAAGCAGAAGAGGAAGAAGGAGAAAGAAACTTCGAAGAAAGACGAGAAGGAAAAGGATAGTGAAGATAAAAAAGATGAAGGGAAAAAAGACGAGAAGAAGACTGATGAGAAGGTATGCATAACGCTTCGCCATTCTCCATCTTATACCTACTAATATTTCACTTGTATCTTTAGGAGAAGTCAGACACTCCTGTATCACCAGCACCAAGTCCAACAGCAGATGAAGAACCTAGAGTCTTTTCTTTAAAAAAGGCGTTCTATCAACAGAGACTGGATAAAAAGAGGCAGGCGGAAGTTGCAAAACGAAATCGTGAACGTCTCCAAAATCCGAATTTATTTCCACAAGTCCCTAAAGGCTTACCTTGAGCTGGGATAATCATCTCAAATGATCAGCGCTCCTACTTAAGTGGGAGAGATTCCAACAGAGC
Source organism: Botrytis deweyae (assembly GCF_014898535.1). Lineage (NCBI taxonomy): Eukaryota > Fungi > Ascomycota > Leotiomycetes > Helotiales > Sclerotiniaceae > Botrytis > Botrytis deweyae. The sequence continues at coordinate 188,723 of NW_024066258.1, forward strand.
CATCATGGATTTATCAGTGTTCCTTGTGACGGTGGTGATTTTGCAAAGTCACTCAAAAACAGGAGATTCGGACCGTACTTGCCAAGAACATTCGTTCTTACATTCTCGAGTCAAGGAAGCGTCTTATTAGTCAGACATTCACCCTCGCGCAAACTTTACTCGTTCTTGATATACTGGCCGGGGAATGTAACACGCGAGTTTGATGGAGTCACTTAAAATGGTAAGGCCCGTTTCGTACACGTCATATAATTTACTACTAATGAGAGTTGCAGCATCGTATGTTCATGAGGTCCTTCTGCTGACTGCATATGATCGACCCGTTGGGAAGGTGGTCAATGCATCTAAGTTGGAGTTGAGTATGGATGAGTTGAAATTTACCGGGGCAGTCCTCCTTGTACTTACTATCCTGTATATAAAGCTTCATCAGGCTACTTCTCACGGCAGTCATCAGGCTAGACCGCGCGGTATCTTCCTTGCCAGGCAACCGAGTGAAAGAGCGGTGCCATCCCGCATTTATCTACCTCGTACAGAACGCCGTGAAGGTACATACGTGCTTACATGTTAGAAAGCTAACCCTGCTTATCTCAAGCCATTCTAAGCTTCTTTCACTTCCCTGCAATAGTTGTTTCCCATATCCACTATTCTCGCTTGAAAATTTATTGTTAGTGCTTATTTTCAGCCTTCAAAATCCTTAGGAGAAGCCACTTACCCCGGTACTCACTTTGCAATACCCTCCAGCTACTCACTTGGTTGTCACTTCGCTTCTCTTATCCATAAGCTCATCTAGTCTCAATTACCATATTGCATTGCTAAACCAATCAGTCTCGTGATTTCACTAGTCATAGGGCTTCAAAAATGTCATCCAGATCCAATTGAATGCTTATCATTTCCTCATGCTCATCGATCATGTCCTGTAGTCAGACGGCTGAATGAGCATCCGCCAGTATCCTTTACCCCGCATATCTAACGATGCAGTGCTACCCCGGTCATCTTTTCAATCAACGATGGCATCATTGGATAGATGCAGCAATGTCTTGCAGAGTTAAGACCACGCGACTTTGCTCTGCTGGTCATTGTACGTACAATTTATGTATGTATTTACTCGGTGAAACGTTCATTTCGGAAAGGCCACTGCGAACAGAAAGCCTTCCATAAATCTATCACATTTTCACGGCTGACTTGCATGCATATGAGCATTCTATTACACCTCAAATATCATGCTCGGTTCCTTTCTTCCTTCTCTGCCTGAGGTACGCCTGTGCATCCGTTTGTTATATCACACTCCACTCCGCTTACGGAGCCTAACATATCTGGTCTCATCCTGCATCGCTCAAGCTGAGTCATCCTTAACATCAATTCATCCTACTACCAGACTCCTTCCTTCACTACTGCATAGATGCCTTATTATATGAAATGTAAGCATAAACGGACCCGGCAACTTGGTTGAGGTTAGAACGTTATGTATACGTGAAGAGTGGAGCCAATAATCCTACGCCGTTACGATGTATTTAGGATTCTTTTCGCTGTATCTAACAATAAAGGAAGTACTGGGATGAATAAAAAGAGCGTGTGGTTTACTGGAGAGCGGGACAATGGTGTAAATGAGGCCAATCCTGGACGATTTGATCCATACAAAGGGGCGGGCCTATTAGTTCGGGAAGGAGGTTATACCACATTTTGTATAATGATATAATATGATATACTAAATGCTTTTTCAATTATCTGAAATAAGCTCCATCTACATTAGGAATAGATGAGGTCGCCCTCTCAAGGTCTCCATCCGTTTTAAACATCTAGACAGAAGTATATAGAGCATAACAAAAGTTTCCCAATTCCCATGACACACTTTACAAAGAATCCATTGATCCCTACACAGATTCACAATCTGCCAGATAAAGGATCTAGACCCATCTGTTCTGAACCGTCTTCCCGCTTACGTTTCAATTCTTTACCCACACCTGCACCTGCACCCACACCCACATCCATACCAGAAGTCCATTCCTTCATCACCCGCTCGATGCGCCTGCTATCCGCGCAAACACAACCCAGCATTACACAAACGGGGCCAGGCAATCCAATCCATCATCTCTCGGTTGTTCCACAAATACTACTTTGACATTTTTTGACACTGAAAATTTCGAAATCCGAACTTTCCGATTCCTTGCAATTGCCTAAACTTTTTCTACTTGTTTTTTTGGCTTCTGGTTTTTCGTTTTCAAATTTGAATGTCACATGTGCAGGATGAAGAATGTTTAGAACTAGGTATATCCTATATGCATATGCAGGCATTGATGCAGGTGGTAGCAGTGTATGTATCTCGTGAATAGTGTGTAATAGAACCAAGATGATAGGGCGGAATAAGCCAAACACATGGCCCTGCAATCTAGTCTTCTCAACTTCCTATTATATCACATCTTACAATTCCTGTCTAGTACCGTACGGTAACATGCCGCGGTTATGTCCATTCATACATATGTACATACATGCATACACGTTTTGTCACCTCGCCCTCGCGGCAGCATCAATCATTCCAGAACCAACCCCCATCCCCAGTCTACAAACTCCCCTTCTCCCTATCTAGCGTAGTTCCGCTTCCTCTCATCCCAGGAGGCAACCTAATACCCCCGCTCCCACCTTCCACCCTCTTTCCGAGCGTGACCTCATCACATCTTCCCTTTAACAAACTGAAAGCCGGGCAAACCCATACACCACAACTACATCGCATTCCCTGCCAAGCATACTTTCCAACTTGGGCTTTGCATTTTTGGTTTGGACATTCGAGTCTTCCGGATAAGTTTCCGAGTTCGAGTTCGGGACGCATCCAGGAGAGAGGGTGCAAGAAATGGTGAGTACAAGTGCTGTGGTGGGGAGTGGAAGCAAGGGAGGAGATGGGTGTTGTCTGAGGATTAACGAGGGAGGTGGGAGAAGATGTGAATTTTGAGGTGGGTGTGTGAGGTATCAGGTAAGGGGTTGTGACGAGGTTGCGGCTAGAGTATTGTTAGTTTAATGATTATGTTTCTCCGCTGCTTATTGATAACGACAATGTATGACAGAGAAATAAAAATGAGTGAAGAAAACGAAAAAGGAAAGCTTACCGACACATTCTACATCTGATCTCCTTTTCTTTACCGTCTGCCTTCTGTTTATCCTGCTCTTCTTCGTCCTCAAATCTTACCCAATCAGGTCGTCCTCCAGTGGCCACAGCCAACTCAACCTCTCTTTGATACAGCCATCTTTGATACTTAGGCTGATCATCTATGTTTCTCGGGCAGCCCATTTCGTGATATAACTGGAGCTGCGCCATAAATCCATCATTAGGCTCAGCGAAAGGTCGTGTTTGTTGAATTTGTGCAAGCGCAGTATGGGGAGTGAGTGAGGGATATTGACGGAGGAGGTAGGCGATTAAAATGGTTACAGAACGGGAGCGACCCATCGCGCTAATAGGTGTCAGTGTTTGACATATGTTATTCAAAGATAGGAACAAGGAGTCATGAGCAGAGAAACACCACTTGACTTCTCCTTTTGAAATTCAATACATGCTTCCGTGTCTACTACAATGATAGTAATGACTTTCGACTTTCAGAAAAAACAAAATAAAGTGTCCTAACTTACCAATGAACAAGCACAGCACTCTTCTTCTTCTCACTCTCATCACCTTCAAGCCTCCCATTACCCTTTAGAGCCTCTTCAATCCAAGCTCCTGTCGTCTCAAATTCACCCAGTAAATTCTCGTCCTCTACATCATCTACTTCGATCTGGAGGTGTTTGTACTTATTCCAATCGATATTGAAGTTCTTGAAATCGTACTTCAGAACACTGACAATATGTGTGATGTTGTTCTTTTGGAGAGAGTTCTCCGTCAACGAGACGATCCTATCTTATGTTAAATCTATCTTTCTCTTATATCATCCAAAGAACAGCAGACAATAGTCAGAGATCCTCCGCAACATTCGAGCAAAAGGTCGAAAAATCAAAGCAATATCACGTGCGCGGGGCAAACGCTCGAAAGTCAATGTACATACCCTCCAACATACAACTCATCCTCCCCTGATAATCTCGAAGGTTCTGTATTCATCTTAAGATTCTGTCTCAAATTCCGTACTTTCTGTATCTGTTCCTGTAACTGTCTGTCTTCCAGATTTGGCGAGTCTTCAATTGACGTTGATGTTGTCGTCGCCACCTTGATCGAGCAAACCCTGTGTAACCTCGAGATAGCAAGTCAAACAATCTCAAATCCTCGCTTATGACCAGCAATGTACTTGCAAAAAGGGGGGGAGCGTATTCAATTAAGATCAGGTGATAAGATATTATTGGTATGCAGTCCACACTCAAGGGTCTCTTTCTTCAAGCTTGTGTACGTTTAGAAAATTCCAAATTGTTCTTTTGCTCTTTCACCCCGCCTTACCGGTTAAATCTCGGAGTTCGGAACTACCGATCCTTCACTCGTAGAATTTGCCTTAGGCCAAACTTTAAAATCAGCCTTAAAAGTTTGAGAAACGCCATCGAATCAACATAAAGTTAAAATTTCTGCGCGGAGAAGTATTTTCCCTCACGAGATCTTGTCTTGTTCTGTGTTTCGGCAGTTTGATTACAGAGCGGCAGATGAAACATCCGGTGCGCAACATTCAGTATCATTTGTGCGCATACATGTAGTGGCAGTGTTACCATCTAGTATTTTACGTGAAGATAGTCAGGAGACGATTAACGAAATTGCATTTTGTAGATGAATCTGCACTGCACTGATGTCCATACGATGAGACTTTCGGAGTGACTCCTTCGGGGCTAAAAAGCACAAGCACGAGAATCTTCTCATCGGGCCGAGTCCGGGCTAAGAAATACTTACTTTTAGGGATTTTGGCCGCCTTGGAGATATCAATGCAAGGTGGACGAGATCAGATTGAGTTTTTCAGGGGTAAACTGGGGATGGATGTCGGGTATTATTAGGTTCATATCTCCGAAAACTACAAGGCTGTCATGATAAACGATGATTAGACTCATCAAACTTTGTAATTCATATCGGTGCTACTGATATCGGTGATAGTTCTCTGGTGAGAATCGAAGGAATGAGAATGTCGGCCGAAATGAACAAACAACAATATGTCTCGTTAGACGATCAATAACACAATGGAACGTTGCGCGATTTATTGTACCATTAGCCAACAGGCTGTAATATCTCCGAAGGTTGGAATTGTCTTAGATTTTGTTGATCACCAAACACGCAGAGATCTCAACATAAGACATAATCATGAGTAAGTAAATGATGTCCGGTTCAGAACACCCGACTCGAGGATGATCTAACTCACGTAGCACAAACATGGCATCAACCCCCGTTCGTCCGCCTACCGAAAGCCCTACCCGATATTATCCATATGCAACACATATTGTATCTACTCGAAATAACTAAGGCTGACCAGTCCAGCCAGTCCAACATAAACTCACATGTAGCCAAGAAATACCACCAGCATGTGCACACGCAATCAAATCATCCAAAAAAATCATGTCAATCCAGACTCCAGATCATCCCCGTACCGATAAACGGACGATTGGCGATGTGTGTCCCAAAAGCGGAAAAGTGTTGTGATACGACACCTCGTGTTTCGCTTCGACATCCCGCGTGTGTGCCAGAGATTCAGCCTTCTTTTTCGCCCTATGGGGCCGTACTTCACTTGAGCCTGGTACTGTGCTACGAGGCGCTAGAGGCGGGCGTTCATAAGGTTGGCCAAGGGATAAAAAGAAAACGGAAAATTTGTTACATGAGTATGGGTTTTGTGTAACATTTCTACCTATACAAATTGACTGAATGGAAAGATCTGGATGGCTTGGCATTTAGCTGAAAATTGAAAAATATATACTGTCCGTATTCGAGATTTAGGCATTTTCATCTCTTGCATGCAGGTCAATCAATGAAAGACGATACCAGAACATACAGTATATTAGATGTCCTTAAACGGCAATTATGTATCTTACGATACTGTATGATGGCCACCTTAGAACGTAATCTAGCCCCAACGCCAATGTCATCAGCGGCTGATCAGAACATGGGTTGCAATTTGCACCCATCTACCGAATGTTTTTCAGCCCTTTGTTCTAGATCTGGTAGAGACATCCACCTGTGGTCGATTCACCGCTTAGTTTGATACATGCTCACGGGACATTGCGATTTTGCAATTAAACGAATTGGCTGACGAATGTAAGTGTAGAAAACTAGGCAGATGTAAATCGGGGGCGTTTATGGGAAAGCTGGATATACATGTTTCTGTACATACTGTAGCCTTGTCCTGCTGGAAACGTTGGTTTGGGGGCAAGATCTAGTTTCTTGGATGCTTATTATATTGGTTCTTCTAAGATGAGATCTACTCGTACCCCTTCTCAATACTCAATTCACGAGAGTGATTGGTACAATGCAAGTTTTCGCCTCAATACCGGTGTGTGAAGATTCGTATGCCAAACAAGATTAATCAGATAACAGTCAGCTTTAGTCGTATCTTGGGATCCGTAATAGGTTGAAAGTAAATGAAGCTCTGAGAGAAAACAACAAGATTCGTCCCCGCAATATGAGATGGTGGCTGAGACTTTCGAGGCACTCTGCGTGAACTTTGAGCTTATCCACCTCCCTCTTACCTAAACCCAAATTTAGCAGATCTAGATTTCTGTCTATCTGTGATCAACATTTCACTTCTCTCGCCTGCCATTTCCCACTTCCACACACTCCCTTGCAACGCTGATCTGGTACACACCACTCAAGTTCAATCCCATCTTCATGATTCATCACAACATCGTGACATAGCCTCCCGCTCCCAAATAAACGGTTCAGGTTGCCGACTTTTGGAAACTTTCTGGTAGCCGATCAGTAAGTCGGGTACCCCACTTTTGGGCCACCCCCCATTTGAGCCACCTCAAAAAAGCTCACCACAAGAAGGAACCTCTCTTATTTATTCTTTAATAACTTCACAACACTTAAATCAATTGATTTGAAATTTTGATATATCATTATTTACATTATACTTAAAACATATACTAAAGTTAACATTAGTTCAACTTTATATACAATAATAAATGGGCATTCAATCCAACAAGCTGCTTTGGATTATAGGATTCCAAGGGTTACTCTTCAAAACCGTATAAATAGCCATCTATCTTATCAAAAAGGTGCACAATATATACAAAAGATAGCCCCGATCCAGGAAAAACGATTAGCAGATTAAATATTAGTCCAAGAATCCTTGGATATTAGTTCTATGCATCGCTAGATTCGTGAAATTGGAGAGCACCTCCTCAATATTAAGGGAAATAATTCTACACTTGGAAAGCAATAAGTTATAGGTTTTCTTCAAAGGAATCTAAAGATTAATATCAAAAAACAATTTAAGATCGATTCAGCATATATCAATAATATAATTATCAATATTATTAATCAATAATTTCCAAAGCTAGATTTACCCTCAATTCATTATATTAAGTTTCAAAATCGATACAATATAAACAAAGCAAGTATACAAAAAGGCCAAAAACTAAATAGACTAATCCTAGAAAACTCAGAATATCATTTTATTCAAAAAAAGCAGTCTAATTCTAAAGTTTGGATATTATTTATAGAGTATATCTCAATTATAGGAAAAGCTCTTAATTCCCTTATTATATTAAAGGGGAAATCAGTATAATAATAATAATTTCCAATTGATTTGAATCCCTATAAAGGATAGCACTTTACTGCTATAAAAAATAAATGGACTATAAACAATACTGCCTTAAAATGGCTTAAAAAGGTATTTATATTTCAAACAGCCCCTTTTTTATTGGATAAACTGAGATTCCTTATATTGAACAAATATAGAAGTCATGAAACTACTGAATTTATATATAAATGCTTTAAGAACAATATATACCTCTTATTCCTATTATTATATATATTATATATCCTACAACCTTTTGATTTGTTTATATTCTTATTTTTCAAAAGAGTATACAAATATTATCTCAATAAATTAGTCTCCTTATCGAATTCCGGAATATTTGAAAAGATTAATTTCCTTATATACTATCAGAAAACATAACTAAATAATTTAACAAAATATAATATATTATTTGAATAGAAAGCTTTAGATTTATAGCCTCTAAATTGTATTAAGCTTATTATATCAAGATTGTTGTTTGAAAATAGTAATAAGAAAATTATGAATTAGAAATTATATTCTGATAATAATTCTATATATTAATAAAATAGAGAATCCGCAATTTCAATTTTTAGAATGCTTCAAAAAGCTAGTGATTTAAGATCATATATTTATATATTGATTTAAAGCAAAGAAATTAATCTTTATACTCGTTATTAGCTTTTTAGAAAGATTATTAAGGGATTTGATGTTAAGGATTATAAACTTTTGTAATCTGGGTATCAAATAAAACAATTGAAGTATCAATTGATACAAATCGTTTCCAAGAAAAAGCGTAAGGTAAAAATTAATCCAAATTCGAAGTTTTCTAAAATTAAAGAAATTAGAAAAATGCAAATCGCAACAAAAGATCGTAAAATTGATATAGAAAATGCTAATAATAATAATAAAAGTATATCCTCAAGCATTTATTATAATACCAAATAGTTGTTAAATAATTAATATTTTACTACCATATAATATAAATTTTTAAGATAGCCTAAATGAAGAGTAGCCCAAAAGTGGGGTATCCGACTTAATGAAAGTAAGCATCTTGGCGACGCGATACGGTCACGCAGAGCCTCTACTCACTAAATGTTAGCAAAGCTTGGAGCATGGCAATGACTTCAATCAAGCTTGTTACTCGTCCCGCTCGAGGCTCGGTAATTATCCTCAATCCAGATGTATGGCTGTGATGTGATGTGATCACGTATTCCTGATCACTGTCACTGATTGCCAGGGGTTATTCGTTTTATTCACGTTTCTGGAACCTCGGGGCTAGTTAGAATAAGCCTTGTAGGGCTAGGAAGTACCCGACAATGGACTGACTGTATTAGGAAATCATCCCGGTGATTATATCAAAAATCGGCGTTGAGTTTCCTTGGTGATAGCAATGAGATCTAACAAATGGACGGCATGAGAGTGGGATTGATGGATTTTTGTGTCAGTATGCGATCAAGATGATGTTTTTGATTGTTGAGTGAATCCAATAATCATTACTTGATTATATGCATGTTACTCTTCTTCCACAACTAATAAGTTGGCCGGACAAAGAGGATGCAAAGTAGGTAGGCTCAAGGCGGGGAAACCTAGGAATGACTATTCTAATCACAGGTGACAGGTAGCCCGCGCGCGACCACCTCCTACTTCCCCATTTATTATCATCGGCTCTACCGAGTTGCCCCTTCATCTTCACCTCGTCGAAATCCGTACAGGACAGGATCACGATTCACGATGTAGCTCTTACTGCCCCTCTTCAACGTGCAATCGGATCACATAACAGCAAAAATGCGTGAATAATGATTACTCACCCGTGACCTAAGCTACCATCGTAGGATTCCAATCCACGTCGACGGGTAAGGTTCAGAGATTCCAAGGGATGTGCTGTGCCACCAACGGGCTTACCGTATCCAACCTTATTTTCTTTTGGATTGTCGATTATTGATTCCGGATTGATTCTAAACTGTTTATTTGGATCGTGGTCGTACTTCGTACTATGCAGAATCCTTAAGTTGAGAACAAAATATTGGAAATAACAAGCGATGGTACTGGAATTCTCAAGGTCATGTCTTCTCATTAATCCCACCTTTTCCTCCCCTACAACCTAAAAGCTCCCCATGGAACAAACCCCATCGCACTAAAGAAGATACGATACTTAAATACCTCGGTTGGTGGATCTCACTAGTCCGGTCTGAGGTACTCAGCCCTGATCAATCTAGCTTAGATCACTATCAAAGCGTACTAGGTGGTTGGTTGTCTGTTGAACTTTTCACAGGGCTGCGTTGGATGCGGTATTCGTTAGAAAGTAGAATGCCGAGTTGACATTGAAAATGGGGGTGGTTTGGGGTATTTTGCCTTTTGCCTCTTGCATAAATACCATGTAGGTTTATAGACGTTATCATGCCGGATTAGCTGGAATAGGGAAATCGAAAGTCATCACCACTCGGTGCTACAGATTATTGTCTGTCCTATCTATCTATCTATCAACAATAAAGTAATTTATCCTTAGCTAATCACTCAATATTTCTCCTTCATAAGAGTTCCATCACCAATCCGCATACTATCACAATCTAATTTCCCATCTCCATTTTTTCACACAGACACGGGAACGGCCTTATAAGGATGGATTCAAACTATCAACTCGCACCCACGCACCAGTGAGAAGCTTCCAAAAGAAGGCCAGAGAGTCGGGACCGACATTGTGGTTTCTCACCCATCCACAGCACTACTGTACGCTCGAGCAAATTGCACGGAGTAGCATGGAATTGGATCCTAGACCCTTGAGTTTGTGCATGGCTGGTATGAAAGGGAGTAGAGTGGAGAGCTGACTGTTATTTATGACGTTTTGGTGATTGTAAGGAGAGACATTACTCCGTTCCTCATATATCACTGAAATAGAAAGTAGATAGATATAATCCAATTTAAGCAGATCAATTATATTGTATGATACAGTCTGAATAATCGTTTACAAAATAGACAACCAGTCGAGTTTAATAATATGGCTGCACAACTCTTTTTCCCCTTTCGTTTATTTTACGTGAAATATACATAAAGCTCGACTCTTTTGCATGTGCTGGATTTGGATATCTACATGGTATTGAATCCTACAGTCCTAACAAAGAATGGTACATATATAAAGTACCTACAGTAGTGTATTATATGTCATGTAATGCCCGCGAAAGACTTAGAAATGTCGACAGGATTACTCGAGATTGGGGTGAAGAGGGGAGCTCGGACCGATCAAACATGTGTGTACATGAAAACCCAAAGAAAGCAGAGAAGGAACAAATGAAGAGTACAACGCCCGAACTCATTTCGCCTTGAAAGGCTGATGGGGATCATCCACCCCGTGCCGGTATACCTTCCTTATCTTACCCTGCTCTGATTGTATGTTCGTTGTTTGACTGTTCCTATGCATGCCCTCCCTCGTACGTACACTACATGAGGATATGCAAGCAAGCAAGCTTTGCTTCCCGAGTCCGTATCTTTGCATTTGTGTGTATTTCGTTCCACCTACTAACTCCCTGTCTATTGTGGTTTTCTTCCAATAAAAACATCGAGTTGATGCATCGAGAGTTGTTGATATGGGTGCAACGAATGATTCGCACGCGTGAGATGGGAATGAAGATTCTGACGTTGTATTGCGTTACCAGATTGAGGCGCACAAAATCGTCGGAGGTGGGGCGTCAATAGACTGAATGGATATGGTGCCCATGGCTCGTTGAAGAAATCTTAATGTAACGCAAGTAGATGCTGGGTCAATAACATGGTCGTACCGCATATACTGGGATCTTGGGACTGATTGCCTTGATATTGCCCTATTGTGATTATACCCGGTCTGCCATATAATCAACAGACCATAAGAGTCGAGAGACCTTACCAATGTTGAATCACTGACTTACATATAGAAGGGTGATGTGAGATACTTGTGTATTGGATAGACAGTTGCAGATGATGCAGCCAGACCGTTTCACATGCATTTAAGTTGAGAGGCGGGGTAATAAATCTTATTCAAGAATTGGTGTTCTTGTATCTGATGTGACCGTGAACATGAAGTATCCTGTCTGTCCCTAGAATGCTTGTGGATATATACTCACTGATGGGACATAGAGCTAGGACTGACAGTCAAATTGCGAGTTTCTAAGCGCCACTGAAGTTTCCAAGGCAATCCTCAAGTTTACACAATGTACCTGACGAGCGTCGGAGTATAAAGTACCAGACGACCTCAGTCTCACCGGACAATGAAAATTGATCAACATATTGATCAACGAAGTGCTTCAATTGTTTTGTGCTTGAGGTAGATGCAACACGACATAGCATCTGATCCAATAGAAAATTATCCTACTCGTCAGTGTACAGGTTTGAGAAAGATAAATTGCAACCATGACATGACTTGGAAAGATCATGGGTGAGATTGAGAAAGATGGCAAGTAAGTAATGCTGTACCTCCGTTTCGAAGACAAACACGAGCCTTGTGAGTCTGGGAGGAGGAGTAGTAGTAATAGTAGTAGTGTGGTATGTAACAGAGAATAACCAATCCCTATTCGCTTCCCCTATTCGTAAGACATAACATGGCATTAAGCAGGGCTTATGGCGTAAACTCAACAGGTACTTAGGCCCCGATGGTATCTCCGCACGAGATGGAAAACATCATATTTCAAGCTGATCGTATTCTGGCATGTTTTTTTTTTCGTCTCCGCATTACATAAGTGCCCAAGGTGCCTCGAGTATTTTTTCCAACTACTAGTGCCAGTGGCTGTGTTGAAGATCTTCGGATTTGCATGCCGGATTGGAAATAACTCGAAACAAGTGCTGAAGTCAATCGCTGGTGATTTCAAGGTTGATACTAAAATGTCAATTTAATGCCTAAGATCGAAGCATGTGATTCGGACATCTCGAGGCGAAATGCTGCGTACGTTGAAATTCTCAGGTCAGAATTGGAGGCTTAGCCGGGTAAGGGTATTTGTGAATTTGTATGGAACGCTAGGATGAAGGATAATGAAAATGTGGATAATCTCAAACTTGGAGTTAGTTGTCACATTGGCTACAACATTTCCGTATTTTACAGTAGATTTGCAGACAAATAGACAGACCCTTCAAAAGGCTGCAGATGCTCAGGCATTTATCTGCTGTACAACTTTCTCGGTGTTGAAACCCTCGGCCTCGTACTAGTAACCAATTGACTGGAGCCAGAGCTGTGGCGATTGCGGAAGAAGTACCTTTGTACTCCGCACAATACAATGAATGCTACGAAAAGGGTTCTGTTCATTCTCTCCTTCGCTTAGTGAGTACTATTAGCATGAATACCTAGCAGAATGACTCTCGTCATAGGATTCCGAAAGAGTAGTAATAAACATTTGTTAAATTGTCTTAAACGTGCCTTCTCAATCAAGGATCTGAATTATTGATGCATTGAGACCCTTGATTCTGCATTAACTAAATACTATAACCAACAACAGCTGTTGTTCGATCAACTCTACTTTACAGATGGTTGGTGTGATCCGTCGTGTAATTATTGATCACTTTAAACATCCTAACAATAAACTACCTCTTCGATGCCTTCTCCCAATAAACAATCTAAGTGGATAATCTCCTAATATGTGAGATTGCTGGCTGTATCTATATGGAAGAAAGTGTGGTAGTACAATCCCAAAAATTATCCATGATTGCTTTTAGAGGTTACCTGAGAAAGAACTTGTAAGGCTGAACAGTAAGTGTGGAGTACTTGATCACATTGACCAATGAAGAAAATTGAAAAGAAAAGAGTCGGAGCTAGTAGATGGCTAGGGAATCTTTGATTAGACGGTGTAGCTAAAAGGGGTAATAATGGACATGACCCAAAAGAAATCAAGTTTATGATTCAATTGATTGAAAGGTCCAGATGGTTCTTGTTTTCAATAACTTGTGCGGAAATATAAACACTCATACATAGCCTTATGGAGAGTTAGCGAAACACTAAAATAGGCAATGACAAGATGATAGTCGAATTGTTCCTACTCAAGCATTCAGACTTTTTATCATCGTCATCATCATCATCAACATCATCAGCATTTTATTAGTTTGACAGATTACCAGCCTTATTGCCTTACCTATCTATACTCCCGTGATCTTTTGAGTTCGTGCTACCAAACATGGCATGGCATGGTATCTGACAGGGTTGCAGGATAGTCATAATCGAGGTCGACTAGGTACCTAGTAGGTATCAGAAACCCCGCTGTCGTTCTATGCAAGAGGGCAACTATGGGGCTTGATTAATAGTTTACAAACGTCTCATTGGCACCGGTTTGATTCATGAATTGCGCGCATCACATATTCACAGCGGGTAGCCTATGAATGAGCCTATACGGCCTCGAAAGGTAAGACTCAACACTCACTGGTGAATAAACCTGGTTCGCAAGACCATGAACAACACTGGATCGATGACACTGAAAGTATATTTCAGAAGAATGGAATCACGTTAGATAGATGACTTTATGAAACGACAAAACGAATGTACTTACACGTACCGGAATCTGCATCTTACAATATTCTTGCGGTATATCTTACTCGGGTGAGCTGACTCTGACTGATTGACGACTGACAATTACCTAACTCCCATCTTACTATCTTCTTACCTCCTCCTTCCCCTCCTTTCAAAGTCAGCATTCTCTTCTCTTCTTTTGATCAATTGCCGCCATCTGTATCTCATGATTCTCATCGTATTATTGTATCCACTTTCCATCATACGTGCTCCCTTGTACATGAAATCAAACAGTATACAGATCCGAAAAATAGCCCTAATCCGCCGTGTTCACATCAACCTAACACAAGAACGTCTAAAATAGGATTGAGAGGAGCTCAGTCATTCATCAACATCATTAATTGTCATCGCAGCTTCACCAAATTGGATCGACTCAATCCATTTCCTATTTTGAGTTGGTACTCCCCTCTCTCCCTCCTGGAAAAAGAACTCACCCTATCGTACTACCGTGCGCCGGGAATTGAGACAAACAGCCTTTGGATTGTCTTGGCTTTGACCAGTATCTTACCCTTCATAATTTGAAAAGGCGAGAAAGGCGAAAATATCCGAAAGTCCAACTCTATTATACCTAGATGCATAGGTAGGTATCTACCACACACATAGCTAATAAGGTAACTAATGTCATGATGACCTAGCGAGCGAAGTACAGTATTTAAGATTTACACTACCGAACACTCATCAGGACGGACCTACATACGACTCGAATACTTTACTTAACCCCTAACGCTGTAATCTCCGTCCACTCGAGGAAAGAGTTTAATCTACTTTTATCTACTTCTATCTACTTGATATACTTTATTCATACTTTGTTCCCAAAACGAAGAAGGCTCTATGGTCCTTGCCTTGGGGAGTTTAATCATCCATCCTCTTTAAGTCCTCGTCCCCTGTTTCCGAATTCTCCACCTCGTTCTTTTCACCCTACAGAAGTATAATAAGTCCCACCCTTTACCCTCAGTGAGCCAATACACCCATCCATCCATACACCCATCCATACACCCACCCATACCATCATCCATTCTGTTTAACCCATAAGGATACGGATACCTGGGTACTTGAAATCCGCCTATCAGCTTCGTTTCTTGGTTGGCTCCATCCGCTCTCATCGTCCGTCCATCATCACCATTCCCACTCCCCGAATGAAATCCTAGTTTCCCAGCCCTACTGTTTGTCATTCGTATTCTTAAGGCTTATGAGCTTATGAGAGAGGGAAGGACGAGAAAGAGAGAGGACCGACCGAATTGATTAGCATTCGATGTACGACGATAGAATTTAACGCTTATATTGGAATGTATGTATATATTTTTTATGAAATATTTACTATTCTTGCCATTATTACCATCTAGTTATTCAACATAACTTGTCATTCATTTGTTTATCTATCTATTTATATGCCTTGAGGGTCTCTCTGCCTTCCTCTACATATATATATATATATATGCGTTTGATACTTAATCATCTATCATTCATTATTAGACACCATATTATTATTATTATTATTATTATTATTATCATATCGTCCACATCTATATGAACTTACTTTTCTGACTTAAATAGTTCTCGATTCAATTTAGGTTTTTTTTGTTAGTACATATTCAGCCCTTCCGCTAAAGATTGGCCGAAACATACCTCTCCGTACTTCTTCGTCCTTTCATAACCACAGACGTTCGCCCCGTCATCCCATTTTATGAAGGGTTCGCAAAACAACGTCAACTTCGCGAACTCTTTGAGCGTACTCCAAGAGGCATTTGGTCCTATTGAAGAAAATACATACCATTGGAACCGGATGTTGTGACCCGGAACCTCTTTTTTTGTAACTAATATACTCTTCGAAAAAAAAATATCCATGTTGCGATTTCCCTCCTTCTCCACTCTCAACCTTTCCCTCCCAAGCAAAACGGCACGTCCGACTTAGCGACTTCTAGACGAAGACGAGGTCAGCTCATGTTGTTAGGAGGACTACAATATACATCCACTTAATTTTCATAGCCTGTGGCTTAACTCACACAATGGATATTCCTATGCGTGGCCAAAAGCCGAGCTTCAGCACACCCTTACCAGAAATCCACGTACAAGACTCTCACCACCCCGATCGATATCCCGACAGATACTCAGATCAACACAAATACCATTCTTCCAACTCTTCAAGGGCCGCGGCTGGACCAATGTCTATACCCAACGCGAGAGAGTCTCCCCCTCCTCCTTTACCACCACCTAAATACATTCCAGATACAGATAATGGGGGAGATCTTGGGTGGCAGTGGGCAAATCAAAATCGGGAACTCGATTGGGGAAGAAACGTTTCATCGGTTCCTGCTGGCTCGAGTCTGTACGGTGGGAGCTATAGTCGCAATAGCATATCAGATGAGCGACCAGACATTGGACGTCGAGGAAGCTCTAACGCCACCGTCACTGTCCATCCGTCGAAAGATGCGAGCAACCATGCAATTGCACTGCCAAAAGATGAAGGCTATTCAAGTCTTTCTGCTTCCAACGCAAGCATTGGGTCGACACAGTGAGTGCTATTATCTTAAAATCACGCCGGAGCCTCCGATTTCATGTCACCCCGCAAACAGGATCGCCAGTTCTCTTGTCAATGCTTTACTGAAGATTATGAAGTGTTTTCTTGTGCCTTCTTTTACTAATTCTTCGTTTCGCAGATCAAGAATTTCAATAGGCTTTCAAAGTTCTGTCCACGATACATATCAAACTAATGCTCAAGCATACGACAAATCATTATTACAAAAGCTGGGTAGCAGAGGAGATAATTTCACATCATCAAGACCATTCGCGAAGTCTCCGTTCAGCTCATCTGTAAACGATGCATCACCGACCTCTAGAATAGCGCGGGAACATGGTCATCCTACACTCAAGCCACTCTCTCTGCCAATCCATACACACAAACCGGCGCTTGCAGAGAGTCCCATAAATCGATGGGCAGATTCGCCTTTATCTTCTGGTATCTCACCAGGCAATCCATATCCCAGACTTAGCAATTTGAACACATTTGAGTTCAGGTCACCGACCGATATAATAGACAATGAAAGGTCACCACACCCTTACAACATGAGGTCGGGGAGCATAGCCGACGATGCATCAAGTATCGCCAGCCAGTCTAGGGATAGCTTCCAGATGCCTTCTCCAGAATACGAAGAAGGCTTCCATATGGAAGAAACGGGACTGAGACGACTACAGATAGGAGAAGAGTATCATGGTCGGAGTGAAGGATACTCTCCCTGCTCTACAGCCGGGCAAAAACGACGTGCATCTTCTCCTCCCAGGGACGACAGTCTACATCTACTACGCACGGTAGGCAGTGCAAGTGATCTTGCACGACGTCGCGAATCTGGCTCACGCTCAACACCAAGTCCGCGCTTTCATTCGAGCTCTACGTCTATATCATCTACCACTTCTTTACCTAGGAACTCATTCTCATCCACATTATCAGTGACTGCTAGTAGCGCGACCAGCATGGGCTCGTATAGTAGGCTGTCTCATGGAGGCCTCTCACCTGGACCCATGGATATCAACACCGACATGTCATATAACGGTTCAATGTCGCTAAATCCCAGCCCAAGAGGTTCAATTTCGGCTAGAACAACCCATCATCGAGCTTTATCTGAAAGTCGACCTCTAACTAATGCGCGAAAAATGCCAGAGGCATTAGGACACGTGAAACACAATAGTGCTCCTAGTAGACAAGGCGGTTTCATTTGTGAATGCTGTCCCAAAAAACCGAAGAAATTTGACACCCAGGAAGATCTCAAGTTAGTGTCACTCAAAATCTAACTGTTTGTTGATACTAACCATAATTTAGCACGCATGAACAAGAAAAGCAGTATGAATGCCTATACTGTCGAAATCGTTTCAAGAATAAAAATGAGGCTGAAAGGCATCAGAATTCTTTGCACCTCCGTCGTTACTCTTGGTCATGTGCTGCTCTCCTAGATTGGGCGCATGCTTTCCATCCTTCTCCTTCACGGCCCAACGATGCGGATACTTGTGGATACTGTGGCGAAGATTTTCCAAGGACTGGAATTGCGAATCACGAGGGGTCTTCGATGCCTGTGGCGACTGGTGAGGATTGGGACCTCAGGGGTGCTCATTTGCAAGACATGCACAAGTTTGGAGAATGTAACCATGCCAAGAAATTTTTCCGCGCGGATCATTTCCGTCAACATCTCAAACATAGTCATGCTGGTACAAGTGGAAAATGGACGAATATGCTTGAGAACGCTTGCATGATAGACGAGCCACCTCCAGAGCCACTCAGGGGGCCCGAAAGAGTCAGTCCTGGTGGAGTGAGAGTAGGCAGGATCACCGAAGAAGACGAAGTGCTATAAAATACAACGGCTTTCAAATCAATGGCTAGTGGAAGTCAGTTTGACATGCCAAATAAATACAATTCATTGAGGGTCTTTCATAAAAACAGTTCATATTCAGATTTGGACTTTCTGACAATGGAAATTCCGAACGACCAAAACAATCATCATGAATTGGGGAGGTAACTTGGGGCCATCCATCTATACTAAGGAGTTATTTTGGTGCATTGCTTACAGTGTGTTACATATCTTTTTCTTGCATGATAGGGACGCTCATACATCTGGATCTGTTTGGCGTTTTGGTTGTTTAAACTTTTTCTTTCCAATTTGAGAGTTAGTGTCAACCCTCTATAATCAGCGAGTATTCAAGAAACAGACTTGTCAGACTTGATTCCCGTTATCTTCGGGTTGATGACTCGGGCGCAAACGGGACACGAAGAGCAAGTGAAATAGGTTTTCACTTGGGCTCTGTCATCCATGTCAGTTCAGTACGCGGAGAAGCCTTTCATGTTGGGTCTGCTATCTATGAGGGAGAGATGACTGCCAAGGCGCGAGAGAGGCAAGAAAAGGGAAAGACGATGGGCATCTAATAGGCAAGAATTTGGCCGGGTTGTACTTACGTATGAAATAGGGCAAATACAAAAGCAAGTATGTAACTATTGGCATAAGAAAATAAAAGTTTACACCTTTGAATACTTGATTTCTTGAGTTTTCGGATTGTGAGACTGTGAAATATTGATCTTAGTGTCGTTTTACATTTCCAGTAATGCAATTAGAGAAGGCAAAAGGGTGCTATGATATATCGAATGTATAGTTCCTACATTTATGTCCATTCAAGCCCATCTTATCATCACGCATGTACTACAGTAATTGATCCTGTTTGACCCAGCCATTATTTACAAAGCTAAGCAATAACGCAAGCAAAGCAGGAACATAACAGGATGGGCTGAGCTTCAGGAAACTCTCGGGGGTAATGAAGGCTCGGGGGCGCGTTAATGGTAGGATGGAAGCTCGAAGGAACTAACTAAGGGACAATGACAGTAAAGCGTGATCCTAAGTACACGTATCATTTTTATTTATTCTGGCTTCGAACCTCGTCTACCTACATATGAGGGATAAGGCGTTGATGAATTCTACAAGTTTGCAAGGCAAGGCTTAATCTATCTAGTGTTGAGATCTCGTAGATTTTCTTCTCTCCGATCTATCATCTTTGAAATGGCATTTTATTCCTGGGCTGCCAAGGTTAGAGGAAACATCAGGATGTCGATTCTAGCCTCATTTGACCAGGTAGAAGAAGCAATGATAGGAGCCAGAATAGATATTCACCTTCGTTGCGCCATTTTCTTCTTAGTCACAATCGAATAATACACCGAGGGCCGAGGGGAATTGGTACGAAAAATAAGATTGGAAGCTATTGAATATTCTCACTCTTTGATTGATCGGAGATAGCTTTGAAGATTGCCGTATCCAGGATTCACTAGATGAAGATCTTGATTGCCTGGTAGGGGGGCAGTGTTAGATCAAATTACAAGTGTAGTCCATTATTAGTGTCAACGTTTGGAACTAGTAAGTAGATCGAGTAAAAGTCTCCGATATGCAAGTCATAGATTGCGTGAAGGTTTCGCTGCTTCACATGTTGCATACAATCTGACATCTTCATCGTTAGCGTAAGTGATATATATATATATATGCTCACAACAGTTTAAGACTCACTTTGTGTCGATCAAGCCAAACTGAATAGTGAATTTTGAACGGTCAATGGGTGGTATAATCTGTTGTTTCATGAGGTGAAAATTTTCATCTTCTAACGAAGTGAGAAAGTCTTTGTCTTTCTAAAGTTTAAAATTATGTTGAGCTTGAACCTTGTCCCTTCGTACGATTCACTAGACAATCCGAAGGCTGATGCGGTCTGCTGACTGGCTTTGGTTCATTGATTGGCGTAGTAAATCTTTTGGCAGCCGTCAAATTCACTTTGGTTGATTTCTTAGCGTGGTGATCTGTTTGACAGATTTCAGTTCTTTTGCATATATATAGACCGCCTTCCCTCCATCCTTTTCGACTTTTTTTCTCTTTCTTCCTTGTAGGGCGATTGTGAATTCAACCCGCCATCCTTGGTTTCAGCGTCTTTAGCCGTTCAAACATTTTGTTCCTTTCATTGTATCATTACCTTTTGATTTCAGCGTCTTGGTCGTTCAAGCCTTCTCTTGTTTTTATTGGATCACCCGTTATGATTCGGTGACCTGTCCGCGCGCCATTTTCGCTCGAAGAGTAGGATCTTCTGCCTTGATCCGTGTCTCAAGTTCAAGTATTCTTATCCCTTCATTGGACCAAGGCTATCGACTCCGGATCATTTCCTGCTATTCTGATTGATCTCCCTTCGGGGAGATCAAAATGACGGACGGCAGTATTTGGTTGGTGTTCTTTAGTCTTGGCTAATGATCGGCTATAAGGATCATTTGGACCGCTGAGCCGGAACTCGAGGGGATTATCTGAAAAGGAGCAGGATGGTTAGCGTGAGGATATGGGCTGTTGTCAAACGAGGGGTTTCAATAGAATGAGCGGGATGCTTGCGCGGCTAAGGCGGGGGGGTCAAGAGGGATGGTGCCTTGAATCGATCAAGATGTTTCAGCGGCTATGGCGGGGAATCAAGCGGCCTGGTTGAAAAGACATTCGCCTAGGAAAAGGCTGCAGTTCTTCACCCTGCCGTTGCTGTCTTTTGACTTCGCTCCCTTCGGGGAGCGAGGAATGATAATGAACAGCATCGGGGGGTGAAAATCTGGCAGCCTTGACCCGTAACCCTGGCCCAAGCCAGTATCCCAGTACCTTTTGTGGCTGTCCTTTGACTTTGCTCCCTTCGGGGGGCGAGGGATGACAAAGAACAGAAACAAAAGGTCAAGGGATGCTGGCTTGGGCCAGAGTTGCGTTAGGTCGATTTCATCGTTCCTCTGGTTGGAATTTGCCAACTTCCAATCTTCCGGTTTCCTTCGGGGGATCGGGGTGAGGGAGTTACATTGGATAGCCTGGGGATTGATGAAGTTGACCCGTTAACTTGGGCCAAGTCCATCGCTGTCTGACATTCTCTATGATCTTCTAATCTGGTCATTCTCTTCGGGGAATGATTGGTGTAGGAGTCGCTAGAGGGTCGTTAGAAAGCGGTGGGCTTGGCCCGAGTTGCGTTAGGTTGATTTACTGATGATAGGTCTCAAAGATCTAGGTCCCAAAGGGAATATAACGTTCGATTTACATTGGCTAACAAGCTTTTGTATTCAGATTTTTTACAGTGTCACAATCTCCGCAACTATCAACCAGTATCCAACTCAATATGTCATATTTACAGTCCTTGGATCTCTTTCAACCTCTCTGGCCTCATGTCCCTATCGCATATGTCTTTTCTGCCCTTTCCAATTTCTCAATCATCATCTAAAAGATGGCCATTGCATTTGGGGGTGAAGAAACCCCTCCTGGCATATTCAATGGCATCGATGTTAGGAAGAAGGAATATCTATTTAGTTCGCGACAGGTACGAGACAAGGCCTCAAGATCAAATATTTCACCTGTGTGGGTAATAAGTTAGCAGGCATGATTGTTAAATTGGAAGGATTTCTAGTTGCGCGCCATCTCTTTATGTGACATACGAAATAAGGCGTATAAAAGCGAATGAAAATTGGATACAAATCAAGCTCAAAGAGAACTCCAAAATCCAGGTAAAAGACTTACCAATTGGCATTCCCCATCCTCCGAGCAAATACTCATGACAGCTAAGCTCTCCCTGCGTAGGATAAACCTCCCAGCTTATAGCATCGCCTGCCACAGCTGATATCCCACTATCCCATAACCACTCCAATAACTCGAAGCTAGGTTCGACGCCAGCATGTTCGGGGGTACTTTGGAATGCATATTCCTGTTTTTGAGAATCGGTGAAGCTATCCCATTCCGGAATTAGACCCATGCGGATAAAGAGAATATCACCACGTTGAGGGGTTATATTTTGATCGGCGAGAATCGCGACGAGCGTTTTGAACGGGATATTGTGAAGAGAAAAGTTGGTGTACTTGATGGGTGGAGATTGTTGGGCGCACCAGTGAGCGTAGTCGATTAAAATACCACGGCCTGGATGTAATTGTGAACGTTATGAAGATGCGAGATGAAACGGTGAAGTAGGAAATGTGAAGACAAACCAGCAATTCCTTCAGATGCCCAGTCTTGGAGCCCGATACGGTGATTCGATGTATCCATAATCTCATCTTTCGTAGTGCCGCCATAGAACACTCGGTCCTGTGATGTAGAGGGGTCGGAAGTATTTCGTGGCTGGGAGTAGTGACGAAAGCCATCCCATTGACTGCTTTGTTCTTGTGTTATAGGTCAGCCAATGCTTGTATGATATTCAAAATATGTAAAAGCTAAAATTGGGATTGAGAGCTGTAGTTTTATATGTCTTGTGGAGGTGTGACTTGATTTTGTCATGATCTCAACCGGCAGAACTCGAGGTAAATATACTAGGTAGCAACAAATCGTGGGTTTAACCTGCCTCTTTCAGATGGATGCTTGCCCATCATCTAATTGAGAATCTCAGAGCAAGAAATCTCCGATTGATAGATTTTCAAAGACACGCTAACGATATCAAACTAACAAGAAGCATTGCAATGACCTACGGGGATTCATATGATAGACATCATCAAAACATGCTCCGTATCAACTCCCGCCTGGTCCATTCAGTGGAATAATCTTATGTCCACATTTCTGTCGTCCAAATTGGGAATACTCCAATTTTGTCATGTCCCATCCGAGACCTACTCTTTTACCCGTCTTGATCTCTGAAGTTGCTGCCGAAGAGACTATTTCGGGTGTGAGAAGGGATAGGCGACCTATGGGGTTTGTCAGGTGATGGTCCAGAAAGGTGAAGAGATTCTTACCTATCCCTTCAAGAGTAGATCCAGGCTCCCCTATCCATACTCTTTTGGGGTTTGGTAATTTTGAGAAAGGGGTATCGTAGATTGAGGGGTCGTAACGCGGGGTAGTAGAATCCTTCTCGGTCATGGTAGGAATATCAGTAACCAATATCGCGTTTCTGGGAGTTTCTATCACTGAAAGAGGCCCTAGATCTTATCGTGAAGTTAAGAAAGAATCATACAATCTAAAACACAAAAGTTCCTCCGGTTGCTAAATATATTTATTGAATCTCTGGAGAACATCACGTGTGACATCCCCCACCCGTCCTACCTTCGGTAACTTGGTATAGTGATGTCCGCCAATCATCGTCCAAGTACGTGTTTGGGGTTTCATGCTTATCACAACGTCCGAAAAGTATGAGGAACATCCAGTGACAGATATAAAATCCTTCGGCTATGGCTTGCGCTATATTTCGAGTGAGAGGGTTATGGTACTTACTTGGGCATCAGTATAGAATGTTTTGCTTTGCCAATAAGGTTATTCATCGGGATCAAATTCTTCCGGCGAACTCCTTGATCTTTCTCTTGGTGTTACTTGGACATATTGAATAGCTGTTATGGAGCGAGTAATTCGCAAGAGGTGTGATATAGGTCATGGGCTCGCAGTCTATAGAGCACGGGTGTGCTCATATTTATGTTCTTGAAGTGTTTGGCAAGAAGAATTCAGTCGTGGACGGGTTGTGCGAGGGTCTAATAATGGGAAATCTTGAAATCATATGTACAAGTTCTACATACAATCAGCTAGTGCTGTGAAACCTCCAAAAAATGTTCACTCGAATCAAATGACGCTATTTCAGTAATGGATATTGACTTTTGATATAACTAACTCAGACGTCAAGTCTGGGAAAAACTACACTAAAAGTACCTCTGCAATTATTTTCGAAATACCAACGTTTAGTCAAAGAGCCTTTGTTATCATCCCGAGATCCAGCCCCGAGATCCATTCCCTGATTCTTTCATTGAAAGTTTGCTTTAGTCGCCAATTCAGAGTTTCCTTATCTTCCTTTCTAATAATTCCGTCCCCCGCCACCATCATTATCTAGATGCACGCCCAATTTCGAGCTATGGGCAAACTCTTCTGATGTGTAGTCTGGCACTTTGGGTTCAAGTATTCGCCTCATGAAACCCATTATTTTTGCCTATATGAATTCAGTTAGCATGGCCGAAAGGCTTTGATGAAAGGCATGGTCTTACGTGCCTTTAAGGTGTTGTTCTCACGTTTGTACTTCTCTACTCGTTCCTCAAAACCTAGGTTTACACCTACCAAATCCTCAAACGAAGCCACAACCTGAGTCACCAACTCAGTCAATTCCTTTGGATGCCTTTCTTGTTTAAGCTTTAACTCGCGAAGGCCCGAGATAATTTTGACTCTTTCTACATCCATGAGTTGCACCCAAAAATCATCAGGATTCTCGATATAACATGACATGCTGTCGCCGTATCTCTTAGCATAGATGTTGATATTTCCCAGCTGATGACGGAACGATTCGAGTATCTTCTCTTTATGTTCGAGCATCTTCTTTTCATGTTCGGGCCTCATTTGCTGGCGCTGATGGTACTCAGCTTCCCACATTTTACGATTATCCATCGTGAATTTAGAGAAGGGATGCACTGTAGGATTTCTTCGACAACCCGATGCAGAATTGTAAAGAAGGGAGCAGTAACAGCCGTTTGTTGAATATGATATTAATGGTTGTTACAATGGTTCTCCACCAGGCTGATATCTACGAAGACAGACAGATATGGAAGCTGACAGTATTTGAGTGTAACTCGTGTAACTTGATATTGTTTCTTGGGCTCTTCGGTGTCTGGGGAAAGTTTTGCGTAAACAAGATATTCTAATACATGTGTCTTTATGTAGTAAGTAAAATCACTGGTTTGTTGCTTGATATTTTGTAAAAAGAGTGCAAAGGGAGAAAGTTCAAAATAGTTGTGGGCATTTCTCGAAGTGTGTGTGAGCCAGTGGATACTTTGAATGACTGCAATAGGGTTGACCGAATCATGATTACACCACTTTCTATTATCGTATATGACTCGAAATCATGGTCAACTCAAAGCTTTTTCTTTTACAGATTAGATTGCCCTGAAATTTGTGGCACTTGAAGATTTATCACGGGTAGGCTATCGGTACATGAGACAGGACTGGCAGAAGCCCACAGATTTGTAAATACATAATTGGTGAATAAGGTGCTATTTTTTTTGATCACTGAATTCGGTTCCTGTGGCCGAAAATTCACGAGAAGTCATTCACATCTGCTCACAAGATTGTACTCACTCTGCGCATCTATGTTAAATTCCACAAATAAACACAAGGATACACCAGTATTTACAGATTCTTTATTCTCACAGCACAAAGTCCATAAATCACACTGTATTCAACCTTCAAGATGTTTACCCACTCTTCTATTCCTGCCATTACCATTAACGGCGAAGATCTATCACAGGCCTATGAGGCATCTTCCATTGCAAACGACACAAGCAGCCAAGAAGCTATCAAGGATGGACTTCACTCATGTCCCAACACGCTACAGGGTAATGCCCCGGTTGTGGCACCTACAAAGAAGCGCTGTGATGTTCTCAGAAAAGTCATAAGAGGCACATCAAAGGTAATCAAAGCCTTCACCAGTACGTATAATCTCCTCCACAAGATCTGGGATCAAAGAATAGGTGCTGATCTGCCTTTCAAAACTCCTGCAGGAGTTTAAGAATCATATCGCAGTGGTGCCAGCAAAGTCAGCAGAACGAGGGGAGATCATAGTATTGGTATCTTAGTGTGATGCCCCTTTACTATTATCCGAATTGTGAAAAATATGAAGATATGGCAGCTCAGTCCTAGTTGGGTGTTGACGTCTGAGGGTGTACAGGCAGGGCTTCAATCTTATCGGTCATTGGACATGAAGAAACGATTTTTTTCACAGCCTGATGAGATATAAATGGTGCCTTCAACTTGGAGAGGAGACAATATGGATCAGCGAGATCTTATGACTAGTAGAATAGCAGTTTCTGACTACCCATGACTGTTCACTTGTATCGTACAATTCATCATCCATGTACCGTTTTATGATTCTCTGAAACGTGTAATGGTCCCCGACTTCTCCAGATTTGCATCTTCATTATGGATACTGATTTTTCTCGCACGTCGAAAAATAATCCAACAATCTCAAAGAACTTCTGCCACTTCGTACTTCCATAACAACCCAAGTCGTTCGACGCAAGCCGTCCACCACGGCAAAGCTTTCTCGGAACTTTTCACGTCTCATCAGCACTATTATTCCTGCTTCATACTACACCAGATTCAACAGATGTAAATTCAACGCGCAGTCATCTCATACTTTCTGGCTGGGGAGCCTAGTACACCTGCTTTGTTGAATAACATAGTCCAAGATGCTTCTCAAGCAAGTATTGCTCGGCAAATCATTCGTCTTGATAATCTCTTGGTAGAGGCTCGAAGCTGTTAGTTTGGGGAATGGAACAAGTTCGGCTCTTTTCTGGGTATTGGTATGATAATTTAGTGCACAGATAGAGACTGGAATTGGCAGTGAGGTTAGCAAGTAATCTAGGGTTTAGACCAGAAGTCACTGCTTGATACCCTCTCCGTGTGAGTTCTGGAATTGAATAGTGCACGTTAGCTGAGAAGATAGGTACAGTGGGCGCGGTACTTGTGGGCTGGGATATATCTAGTTGGAGGAGTGGCAATCGATCTTGGGCAAAATTATGCATGCCTTTGATAGTTTTTAAACACACAGATGAAACTAAATCCAAACCTCACTAAGTAGAATCTTTTATCACAGTGAGTGCATCTTATTGTACCTTTGTATTGTCACTCAGTAGAAGGCTTGACTGGATTCTAGCGTTTCGCGATGAACAGTCACGACCCAGCCAATTTAGAGTCATAAATGATTCTTGAGAGCATTCATACCATGACTGAAAGTAAAATGAATCATCCGCAATTTCCTTTACCTTTTCCACAAAACCCTTCGCTTTCTCCCCACCCTCTCCTGTTCTACGACAAGATACAAAGAATCCAAGCACCGAACGTCACAAATTGCACAACTTGCACAAATTGAGATAACTTCCCGATTCAAGTCAACATAGTCGAACCAAGCACTGCCAGTTGTTACCAAGTATGATATGCCCTTAGTTAGGATAGAGGTTGTCGCTAATATATAAAAAAGATCCAGATAACCATTTACATATCTTCACCTCGTCGAATATTGAAGCTCAATACACACTTGAAACAATCTTCTCCCCGAGTGTTCTTGGTAAGATTTTCTCTTTGAGTTTTTTTCAGCTTATCTAATTGTTAATCCAGAACAACTTCGAAATGAAGACAAATCAGACCATCAGGACCTCTAAGGCAAAGGCATTGGATGAGAAGTCCAAAGAGATAAAAAGGTTGGTGGTGAAGGCATCGAAGCTTGAGGTGATGAAAAACAAGCAGGAGTCGGCACTTTCGCAAATCAAAAAAGAAAATGATGAAACAAAAGACGAAATCTCAAAACAACGGGCTGAAATTTCGGCTTTGCAGAAAGCAAAGGCCAATGGATGGGTTGAAGAAAAGTCTAATTAGGACCAAATAATGATATGGTAAGCTCATAGCAGCGATATAAGTCCATTTACTAACTACAAATAAGGAGATCCGACAACACCATTCCGTAGATACTATCACGGGTACTGGATGCTTGGGATGGGAGGGTTGACTCGTAACACAGAAAGAACTGCCTGACTTTTGGATATTTATTCTGCAATACCTAGTGTAATAGAAATTAAATCCACCATGTAAAATGCGATCCCATTGTGCAATCTTACGGTGCAACAATGACATGGTCTTTCAATGCTTTCTCGGGCATCCAACATCAACTGCTTTGATTCTAATTTATATTGAGTGAACCTATCACTGGCTCACTATCCAAATTCCAAAGTCCAAAGCTAAATTTGTATTCCAATACCACTCAAAAACTCAAGTCTCCGGTTCCTGTACTGACAAGATTGTCACCCAAGAGGGGCAAATTTCGATTCAAACAAGACTGATGCAACATCGTAAGTCAATTTGAGGATTAGAAAGGTTACTAAGATGAAGCCATTCGATATACTATACCCAATATAGTACGTAGGTAAGGCTTGAATTGGGGTGGAGTTCCTTATGATGAAGCTAGTTGGTTTGAGTCTGACCACTGCTGAATGAATTGCTCAAGTCCATCAATTTAACTTACATATACTTTGACAACTTCCTGAGTTCACAGGACAATGCTAAATAATATCTTAATTGTCGCTATGCGAAGACATAAAATTGCTCAAGAAGGTCTGAAAAGTCATACGAAGAGGCAGATAAAAGAAAATCATACCAGAAGCCTCCTGGATACGGCCCAAACAACGATGAGTATATAGCAGCTTTTGAAGGAGACAGGGAGTTTGATTGAACTTTGAATTCTTCACAGGAAGACACATACTCTCGAAATCTCAAAGATTTTTTGGTCAAGAAACATCGAGTTCTGATGAGGTCCATGGTGAGAATTGATGGCTTTGGTCCAAAAGCGACGGTATGGCAACTACTGCGGAAAATGGATGAGGCCTTGAATAATTATAAAGCACTCGTGTGGTCCTAAAACTACTAGGTACTAGTTGATAATGAAGCATCTTTTCGAGCAAAGAAATTCTGAAGCAAAAGAGTCGACAGAGCAGCTAAACCTTCAAAAGGAGAACTCGGGTTCTATCAATCTGCAACCAATTATCAGCTCTGATGATGCTCAAAACAATAACTTTGATTCTTCATGTTAACAGCCAGATATCACTCTTGAAGGAAAATTTCATGCAAAAAATTGGACTGGACGATATGTTTCGGGGGTGGCGGGCTATAGTTGACCAAACTCATGAGCTGCTACATTTTGCACAGCTTCGGTTTAACTTTGATAACCACTATATCAAAACATATACCCAGCATCCATTTTGCCCTAATTTCTTTGGCATTGAACAAATTTATACGCACCCAGATTCTTTACGAAGTCATGTGCGAGGTCTGTAAGTTGATTGAGATCTTGTGGTGTACACCCAGAGTCATTCGTACCTGCCATTTTTGTACTTTTGAACTCTCAATCTTTATTTTGATGTCGACCTTCCCTCCCAACACTTTTCACAACCCCATCAACTCATTCATCTAGATGCTCATCAAAAAAACCCTTTCTGGCAATTTATTCGGGTTACTTTACTTCGTTTTCTGGTGCCCTTTCCTCTCACCATTGTCACGCTCGTACAAACTTTGACAACTAAAGCATTCGAAGAAATCGCACAAACTTAAGCAAGTGAGTGGAATTTAGTGATCAGCAGCGAGTAATTGAAATCTGACCCCTTGAAATCGCAACTGGGATACTGTTACAAAGATTGGGGCTAAACAATTCGAAGAATAGCACAAACTCAGGCGTTCAAGGAGTTCATAGACGGGCAGCAGATAGTCCTGGCATTTCTACACGCTCTTCTTCTCTCAATCACCATTCTAAAACGTTTCGGAAGCAATCACTTCATTCTGAGATAACTCTCGGAGCCCTGGGACTTGAAGATCCTAGAATTTACGCAGCGAATCATCCTTGAACGATTTTATACTAGCATCCTATTTGCAGCCACAGTTCTCCATTTGGCACAAGCACCGAAACTCAAAGCATTCAAAGAATAGAAGAAGCCTGGGCCCTCGGAGACCTCGAAGACCTCGAAGATAGACGGCGGACAATCCTCAAACAATTCTATACTTCAGTCTCCTCTTCGACCAGATTGGCTTGATTCAACTACTTCTCAATCGCGCAATGTCGAGCATCGAAAAACAAATCAACGATGAACGCCGCGTCGCACATCTGCTGTGTGCAGCAATCGATTCGCAACTGGAACTCGAGAAAGCCACGGAAAAATTGATTAAAAATGTGTATAAAGATTTGAAAAGAATGGAAGCTGCTGGTTGCTCAAGTGAAGATTGGATCACAATGTTTGACACGGCACAGCAATTAGTTGATACTTTGGGAATGTTGACTGTTGATGAGAGGCGCATATCCATGATTGAGAAGAGAAAGGTGATTGTCGAAGCCGAGAAAGAATTCATGAATGGAAGACAGCCGGAGGAAGATATTGAAGAGTACCTCGAAGTATTATTGAAGGAGATACATCCCAATTTGGATCAGATTAGGGCTGCGGCTAGATTAGAGGAAGAGGAACTACACGATTTGTTTGGGTTGTCAAAGCAAACCGCCAAACCTCATAAGCTTACGTTTGATGGAAAAATGAAAAAGACAACTGTTGATGAAGGGGAAGATATGGTAAAGAGAAAAAATAAGAAGAATAAGAAGAGGGGCAAGAGAGGGTATGAGAGAAAGGCAGGAGCCTATGGTCTCTCGACGAACAATTGAGGGATCAACGAACCCTATCCTCTCATTTCATACTATGAAAGTGAATAAGATTGATGTTCCACATATTGAAAGAGGCGGATGATTTTGAGCCAATGCTTGAAAGGTTTCTCGATTACACCTACATTGGATGGATGCTTGAGTAACTTTATGCTTTCGAGTTCTGCAAAGCTGCAGCTATATATTGGACTCATGTGTCATTCGCTGGAAAGTGTTAAGCTTATTTTCGTGTCAAGTCTATGATACTTATATACTGTGTACGAACAATGTAGCGTCAATTGTGAGGAGAGTAGGAGTTTTAAGATCATAATTGGTAAGTTCTGGGAGAGCTATCATGACTTAGCATGGGTGTATTTGCTAGAGATGCTTTATCTGTACGGTGGTGCGAATTCTTTCCACACTACAATATTCTTGGTGCCTTCGGAGGATGTTTATTTGCACAGGCGCTTGTACTCTATTCAAGTCTAGCAATTTGAGTCCAATTCAATTGCATTGCGTGTGATCATTTTTATTGTCAATATATATTTCCAGTGGTGTCAATGTTGAGCATCACTCACATTGTGGTGTTATTTTCATCAATTCACTAAAATCAAACCACTTTATGAGTCAACCGAGTATCCCTATTCATAGGAGCTCCTAATCAACTTAAACTCCTTGCTTTCCTTCTACATATGAACCGCGACAGCAAATACTTCGGTTTTTATCAATTTAATCGATTAAAGTACAGAACCTAAGATCAAGAAATCTTTCATCAACTTGATTCATCATGAAGCCGAATCACACGACATCTACCACCAATGCGCCATTTGTCGATCTCGGACTTCTCATGGACATCAATCATCAAATTGAAGCCCAAAGACCAGAAGAAAGGTACAGAGATTATAGAATGCGCGTAGAACACATAGATAGCATGATTCCGCCTATCACTAGCTCTGAGAAACAAACCGTGGCTACACTCGAGGGATCGGAAGACGATAGACTGTCTTCTGAGACACTGTCTGATACGGAAGAAACACCAGAGATCATTCCAGAAACTCGAGCTGAAACTAAGAAGAGGAGACGCCAGGAACTCCTGGATAATTATGATGCGGAATCGTACGAGCTGGCCGTGGATGGTCTTCTTGAGAGTCAGATTAGACACTACGCGGTGCTGCAGCGATATGAATTGGTTCCTACGCAAGCAAAAGAAGATACAAATAATAAGGAGCATACTTGGAGTGAGAATAGTGAAGGTTTGAATTCATTCAAACTTGTGTTTCACTGGTCTTTCACTAACGCTTGGTCTCTAATCACTAGAATCAGACCCTGTGCCAAGACATGGTGATTCTCTTTCCAATCTACCCAGTTCACAATTCTCGATTAAGAGCAAAATTCCTAAATTGTTCCATGGCGAGAATAATGTGAGCGCAATTGGGTAAGTCGTTGCTGGCACTACAAGTCCATTCATACGAATGTTATAAGGAGATCTCGCTAATAATCATGTAGAAAGAGTGGGTCTGGCGTCACAAAGAAAGGTCACGTTGCCAAGAAACGGGCAATTATCAGTAAGTAGTACACGGAGCATTCGAGAAGTTGCCAGTTGCTAATCAACTTTCAAGACAAGAAGGATATGATCGAGTTGATGTTTAAGGGAATGGAGCATTGTTCCGGAGCTTAGTTTGAGAAAAGCATGCATGGAGGTCTAGATGGGGATCTAATGTGGGTTCTTGCAACTTCGAAGGTACAAATCAGGATTTTGGAATTCGAAGGCAGAACAACAATTGGCGTGAGAGTTGGCGGTATATTCTTAAGCGGGCGACTTAAATTTCATCAGTCACATCGCCAGGTATAATAACCGAGTTAGTAGTCATCAGTACAAGAAGCAGGCTTCCTTTCCGGAGATATTTTTATTAGTCTAAAAAAGCATATCTTCATTCAACTACTATTGCTTTCATTGAAATCACGCATATTTGTCGTGCTTCCTAATCTTCGGGTGCACTTACATGAATACTGATATTTTAATGCGCTTGTCATCCAGGCTGCTTCTTTGAAGCACTTCCTCCACAGTGGGCACCTTGATTTGATGGTGTTCTCTGAATTTCTGGATGTGAAGATGTGAAACCAAGCAACAATGCTGAATTTCGTCGCACGGTGTTTCGACAACAAAGACAGATAGGTCAGGAAGTTTCTAGCAGTAAGACCAGTTTCTGAAAATTTGGAAGCTCGATTCTCATCTGTCGTTGAAACCTTTATTCGAAAGACATGTCTATCCAATTCTGGAGCATTCTTAGAAGGTGCCTTAAATGATTAGAGTCAATCAAAGAATTATTTGTGACAATACATACCGGGCTCCAGTCACAACAATATTGCTGAAATATAAATTCAATTCATTCGCATTATGGCCAAGTATTTGGGAGTAGATTTCCCCGAAACGATGAATCGTGCAGAGGGAAAAGCTGCAGAGAGAACCCCCAAAAATACATCCACAGCACCGCGGAACCCTTTTCTGCCTCGAAATACGATGCTTAGAAGCTCCTCTATCATTTCCGGTCCAGCTGCGCAGCCACAAACCTTTCATTCTGGAGTTATAGCAAAAGGTCAAACATCCAGATTTGTGGAAGAAATTAGCAGCGATGAGGACTTAAAAAGCTTGGTGAAAAGTATGGGGGCGGCTAAGACCTTCGATGAAATGCCACTGCCTCCTGGGAAAGTAAGGTCAGCAACTGCATGCGAGGATCAGACTAAAGTGAGTGATTCTTGTGAAGCAGATTCCAAAAGACACTACTGACACTTTCTCATAGGCTGAGGAAGCTGAATGCTGGTTCAGGAGATGTGGGCTGATGTAGATTGTCGAGTGGAGTACGGATGTTATCACGAAGTGTTGGTGGCAATGGGACTGCCGATGCCACCAGTTTCTGGCATATGTATTCCTTGGAACTTCAAATTTGGTGTTTTTTGCTTTCTTGTAGGGTTCTATAAGAATATGAGTACACCATTTTCTTGTAACGTTCCCAAATACCACGAACATAATGTGACTAGGGGTAAAGTAGATTCTCTAAGAGGGACGACGACATGCCTTTGATATGTGTGAGAAATATCTAACGTTCAAGGCTCTTTACCTGATAACCTGAATTTTGCTGACCCTCGGGAAATACTGGCAATCTCGGGTGTAGTTTTATGAGATAAATCAAGCCGTGATCGGCTTTAGATCTGTATTTACTACAATACCACCAGGCTAATGATTATGTGTCAGGACTACAACCTCGAATAATACCTCTTCTGAATAACAAATTAACTGCAAATTTCTACAGTATCTAGTATTTTCTGACTTCTTTATACCACTCAAAGGGGATATTTTAATACATATCTAGGTACTTTGGCAATGCCAGAACACTGCTTCACACCTCCCAGCTCTCGCTATCGCAAGGATGCTTTTAATAACTTTGAGTGAATGACTATCCCCGCAGGTCATTTGGTGGCTGAAAATTATATGAGAGTCATTTCCACTCTATCGTGAACAGCCCATCCAGTAATGAGATTCATTCACAGCATTAGCACATTGAATATCCATAAAGCTTGCTACATGTTTCTTAAACAGATAATCCCCTCACAAATAAACACAGAACCATATAATAACCTGCAAACTTCACAAACGCAGGAACAATACATCCAGCAATACTACCTCAGATCAAGGTAAGTCTATGACTTAGTCAACGAAGCTAAATAGCCTGCTCACCATTCTCATAGTATATCAAATCGAAATAACGCCATGCCTGAAAAAGAATCCAAGACTTTGCCGAAGATGAATGTCTCTTCGGCGTGGACTCTACTACAGAAAGTGTCGACACTCGTCAACAATCTTTCGAAATCCCAGGAAGAAGCCCAGTTGTCCAGAAATACGGACTCGCAGACAATCGAGAAGTTGAAGAATAAGGTAAAATCACTTGAAAACGAATTGAAGGGAGTCAAATCACTTGAAAAAGAATTGAAGGGAGTCAATCAAGACTTTGAAGGACGGATCAGGCAGCTCGAGAGCGCGATTTATCGTTCGAAGTGACCCGCCCCACGTGCGGATGGTCAAGACTGGAGTCTGAGCGGATCAACAACAACTTCAGAACGTTAGGAGCTTGCATACTTTGACAGTCGATTGAGAGATTTTGACAACAATCAAGATTGTGTTACTACCTAGGGGAATAGGTAATTGAGGACCAATGTACCATGATGGCGTGCTTGTGTAGGAATTGATAACTCAACGTACGGGAAACCTTTGGTGAGCGTTGTATTTGGGAAGGATCGAGTGTATGGGACTACATAGAGGTAAACTCATTACGTTTCATGGAAGGAATCTCATAACTTGGCTGCAGCCTAGATTATTCGAATTTGGTCAAGGACGAATTGTCATTTCATGGAAGTCCCGGCGACCTGAAACCATGAGTTAGTGGGACAATTGCAATATACATTTTCCAATGAAACAACATAAATTTTCGAGCATTTCTCATCTTCCAGCCTCCACTTTCACTTATCATGACTTACCAAGTGATTGTGTATATCCAAAATTTCGTGCCAGGGTTAACAAACAGAGTAGTCGGCCAACTAGCCAGTCAACAGCACCGGCTTCCAGCTGTTGAACGAAGCCAGCAAGCTAGAAAATTATCTACAAGCACAGTAGCTTTTTCGCTGATAGCTATATACTCAACAAGGCCAATTACAGACTTTGTGAAGTTGCTCTGAATTTTGGTTGTCTGAACAACTTTTGGACGGCTTTAGGATTATTCAAGATATAGTTTGTGGATTATGTTTTGGAAGAATGAATTGTTGATATTGAATTTACAGTTGCATACAAGAATTGAGCTCAAAGAGGTTTGGAAATGAGAATAAAAAGTACATCATTTTTCTAATCTTCCTGTCACCAAACGACCACTGTGTATGTAAAAGCCAATCAGAAACTGCTCAGTAATGCTGTTGAAGGTTCATTACCCACAGCGAGTGAATTTACTCAGCCCATAAATTGTCAAGGTGTATGATTCCACAAATTGTAGTATTTAATTACACAAAATAGCGGGCATTCATGACAATCTGCCATAAAAGAGGCACAAATTCTCTTTGAGCATCCAAACTTAAGCAAAGAACACCAACCACCATATCAAGCCCCAATTCCCACAGTCGAACTGGAATTAAGCAATCACACCACCAAGCATAGTGCCACGAGCATCTCACCAATTTACCAACCACCAACTCCTTCCTATTTCATTATTTGATTCAAGAATCATCATCATGCCTGAGAAGGGACGATTCGCAAGTGCCACAGATGAACAATTGAAAGATGTCAAGTGGTTGAGGGCCCATTTCAAAGAACTTCAACAAGCACAGGAAAGACTCGATGTTGCAGAGAAAACCATCCTTGAACTAAAGACTTCAGTCAAAGAGCTTTCTGAAAGCGTCAACAAGCTTAAGTCATAGATAAAACCATTCTTTGTAAGTATCTCTCCCATAAAAGCCAAATCGATATGGTTCTCTGAATTCTCACAAATGCCCTAGGCTAAACGATGACAGAGAATGAAGGTGATTCATTTGACGGCATGACAATCTTGGGGTGGTGGAATTTATATCTTGGAGAAAATGGGGCTGGTTGAGTCTGGTAGCTGAATTGAAGACCGAAATTCTTAGGGTTATCTTGTAGTGGCTCCACAAGGTCGCCAATGTAAAGATATTGTTTGGGCTCAAGGATCAGGAGCTAGCAAGATATAGAATGGAATGGTACATCGCGAATCTCAAACATAGTCAATAAAAATCGAACATCGTGAGGTCTTAGCAATGCCACACCAGTTCACGTTCAGTTGCATACTTCTGCTCTGGCATTGAAATGGCTAGACTCGTTGCGTGAATAATATCCAAATATTCAAGCGCGCGAGTCATAAGTTTCATGTCCATAGTTTGACTTCTATAAGATATCATTGTTATGTATTAGAATCCCATATATCTGCGAGGAACCGTTGGGAAGAACCAAAGTTCGCAGCTTTAATACACTCGCATGGACAATTAAGTCATATATCTACGCATCATCGTTCGTTATGGGGGAGACGATAGAGCTTGAATGGCAATGCCTATATATTCCAGCATGGGTTGAGCAATTCGGTCCAAAATGAATGACTGTGGAAGAGGTTCATTGTTGTGACTGTCTTCCAGCAATTATGACTGAGTTTCTTCTCCGTGAAAAGTCAACTCAAGGGCTGCTTCCTCCACATCATTCCTTTATTTCACAACCAAACAATTTGAGAGATAAAAAGCCAACATATCTTCGCATACCAATTCCAGAAAATTCTCCCGAATCACTCTCTTATTCAAGAACAGCTCAACATTCTAACCACGAAAAATCTGAAACATTCGCAACAGAACTGCATTTCGAAGTCAAGATGTTCTCCCCCGCCGAAGATTTCCAAGGTCAACCCACTGATAACGCGCTGGAGAAAAGCGAGAGTCAGAAAGTGTCGATCGTAAAGCACTGCCTACGAAGTAGTCTTCAAAGAGAGGAGAACGTAGCCAAAATGGTATGTCCACCATACCCCTACAGACAAGTAGTACTTGCTAATAAATGACAAAGACAGCGAGAGGTGAGCGAAATGGTTCTAGCTCTGGCTCCCAAATGCCAACAACTTTCTCGGGATCGAAAAAGCCCAACGCTAGATCAAATACTTTTTAGATTGAGCGTTTAGTTTATAGAATATTCTTATATCGTATTTGGCCGTCTAGCCCGCTTCCCATCACTTGAAGTAAGGAGCCAGCACGCGCATTTTTTGGTCATTATCGTTGGTTTAGTATCAGGTGCGCAGTTAGGAGCGGGTAGCCGGTTCTTGAATTGCAGATGTTGAATTTGGCATCGATTAATTCGATTCCAAAATGCCAGTATAAATCTTTGTCGGTCTATTCATTAGTTTAGAGGCTCAAGCTCTGGTACGAGTGGGTAATCTAGTCTTTAGAACGACGGCATTGGATGTTGGTGTTCTATCACGTAAATAATCCACCGTATAAAGAAGAAAAAACCGCTATGAAATGCCTTTTGATTTAATGTATAAATCTATCCTCATGTGCGCCCCGTTCCAGTAAGCCCACAATGATATATGCCGTGCTCCAGTATTCCAATATTTACATCTCCCCGCCACGTAATCTCGTTTTTTATACACTATCTAACCCCAAGTCTTAAGTGCCTTCATGCTTCCCTCTTGATCAAATGCCTTGTGCATGTCGAAGCTGTTCCACAATAGATGGGGCTCGTGACCCCAGCCTCTTCTCATACACTCGAACTCGGCCTTTCTGAAATAATCTTCCAAGAT
The DNA here is from genome assembly GCF_014898535.1 of Botrytis deweyae. Lineage (NCBI taxonomy): Eukaryota > Fungi > Ascomycota > Leotiomycetes > Helotiales > Sclerotiniaceae > Botrytis > Botrytis deweyae. Next base: position 226,858 of record NW_024066258.1, read on the forward strand.
TGGCTTATAATCTGGGTGAGAGCACTTTTCAATGATGACCTTGGCTCGCTCTTTTGGACTTAATCCTCGGACATCAGCAAGACCTTGTTCAGTAACGACAACATCCAAATCATGCTCGGTTTGATCGACGTGTGTGCACATAGGAACGATGCAGGAAACACCGTGAGCATCAGTCTTAGATGGCCTAGTAGATGGTGTGTGCATGATACTGTATTTAGAAGAACGGAGGAAATCAGCTGAGCCACCGAGGCCGTTCAACATGCGAGAGCCCATGACATTTGTGCTGTTTGCATGTGCGTAGATATCGACCTCAACTGGTGTGTTCATTCCGATAACTCCCAGTCTTCTGATGATCTCAGGGGAGTTAGAGACTTGCTGTGAGCGAAGCAAAAGTTTATCGAAGTATTGCTCCCATCCATCGTAGAAGCGCTTGAAACCATCTGGAGAGAAACGAATAGATGTTGCGGTTGCAAAGTCCAAACGTCCAGAATCGAAAAGGTCAAGGAAGGTATCTTGAAGCACCTCTGTCCAGACTTTGAGGTTCCTAAAGTTAGATTCGGCCAGACCACCAATGACAGCATTGGCAATGTTTCCAATACCGGACTGAATTGGAAGTAGGTTCTTGGGAAGTCGGTCATGCTTCACTTCGTGCTCAAGGAATTCAATCAAATGAGCAGCAATTGCACGCGATGTAGCATCTTCTGGCGCATTTGGTACAGTTTGATCTTGATAATCAGATTCGACGATGGCAACAATCTTCTCGCTATCAACAGGGATTGCGGTTGTTCCAATACGGTCCTCTGGTGCCATGATCAAGTATGGTTTCCGCTTTGGTGGAAGCTCGGTCATGGTGATATCGTGGAGTCCCTCAAAAGAAGGCATAGAGGTGTTGACTTCAACAATGATCTTGTCCGCCATTTGAATCAATTCTGGTGACGCTCCAACAGAAGCTCCTGGAATAATACCGCCATCTTCGGTAATAGCTGTAGCTTCAACAATAACCACATCCAGCTTTTTGTTGGGACGATCTTTTGTGTAAAATCCATAAACCAAATCTACAGGAAACATAGACAGATGTTTGTCGAAGAAATTGATGTTGCCATTGTTGATGCCCTTTGCAATAGCCTTTCCGACCTGATGAGGACTTCGTCGTTCGATCATATTCAATTCTGCCCATCGATTTTCCGTTTCCGCTCCAGAACTTGCACCTACGAAAAGGGAGTACTTGAGCTTGCCCTGTAAGTTGTTCTTCTCTACGTGATCTGCGAGCATTGTTGGGATCTTCCTACACGGTTTCGGTCAGTATTGGTATCCAGCTGAATCAATCATGTGCCATCGTTTGACCCCTCTCTGGACAAGCACCGCAATACAACTGCAATTGTTACTTACTTAGGATATCCAACACCCGTGAACCCAGACCATCCAATGTAAGCTCCATTGGGGAACAAAGGGATCAAATCTTGAGGATGAGCAAGCTTCTTAAGCAAAGATGGTCTCCTAACTCGAGATTTCAATGCAGCAGAAGCTGTCAAAGCTGCCGCAGATGCCATCTTGAGAAGATTGAGCTAAAGCGGAGGTATAAGCAAAAACAAAGCGAAAAAGAAAACAAGAGAGGAGATGAGATTCAGAAAATGAGGATTGAAGGTGGGAGATATCTACGTATTTAATAAACCATTGTATGATCTGTTTACTTCGGCAAGTATAGTCAAATTGTAAAGCTCAACCGGGTTCGCTGGGACGACGGCGCCCCGCAACGATCGGTTACAAGGAGATATTTCACTCCGTCATCGCAATAATTCGGTTATTCGGTAACATATCAAACACACTGACACAGCATTGTACTGCTACAGTGCTATTGCCAACTCTATTGGAGAGTCATGAAAACTCAAGGAATCATCTTTTATTGGTGGAAAAGGTTGAAAGCATGGAATTCTTATTAACAGATATCAATCCCATAGCTGGGTGTAATGACATTATCAAATTACGTTAGAGAAAGTTTACTTGGCAGTTCCAGCAACTAAACAAATACCTTTTGCCAGTACCTAGTAGCCAGTCTCACTCAATTAAGATCATGTCGTCCAATGCTGATTTCATTACACATCGAGTTCAAACCTTCATCTGAAGAATCATTATACATTTATTTCATTGACTTCATTCTCTATACAAATAGTTCAACGACGCCTTTGCTCCATATCCTCCTGTCTCGGAGGAGCCATATTCATGGCTTCTCTTGCTGCCCTTAACGCAGTCTGGTTTATTTTCAACTCTACACTATAGTCTCCAAATGCATCAACTAGCTCTCGAAGTCCGCTTTTGAGGACGGCGAGGAGCAGATCAACCTCGGGACTCTCCTGTCTCCCTTCTACGTCGGTCCAATGAGCCCCCAATCCGGTCCTAAAATCTTGCACCTGGAAAATTGTCTTTGTATATGTCTCCACGATATCCTTGATGTCCTTCTGTACTTTTCCATATTTATCCTCAACAAGACTACACACAGCAAACCTGGTTATCGAGTCGATAGCATCAATGATGATACCTAAATCGCCATGTGGTGTTCCCAGTACTACGCTTGCAATCTCCTTTCGATACTCCTGCCTGAATGGTTTTCCGAACGGTAGCTTGAGGATTATGATCGCCTGCTCCCGTAAAATGTTCTGAAGTCCTTCGGGCTGTTGGAACTTTGGGGGAAGTGCGGCTTTGATTGCTGCACTCTTCTTGTCGTCCTTCAACTGGCGGCGACGAGACATCTTATCAGGTGGTGATAATTCTCCCTGGCTCTTTGCAAATGAGCCTACAGCTTCTAAATAACGCCTGCTTCTTGACTCTGCTGGTTCGGATTTCTCAACGAGACCGCCCCTTGGTTCATCCTTGAGCGATTCGGTTAGTAAACGAGGGAGTGACGATATTGTTTCTGGGGTTCCCTGCTCCTCGTACACATTGATCACGGGTGCTTGTTTTTTAGGATCATATTCCTCGATACGCTGGTTGATTTCATTAACGGTTTCAAGGCATGTCGCAAGGATTTGAGACCAAGCTGAACCGCCAACGCGGTCAATGTCTTCAAAGATGGCTTTCCGCCTTCCTTGGTATCGCTGAGCAATTTCTACGAGTTCCCAAAATGCGAATGCCTGAATGGTATTAGTACAATCTAGTAGGAGCTGTAGGGAGAGACTTACTCTTGTTTGTAACTTTTTACCCTTTAATCCAGTTAACAAACTTCCATTTGGATCTCGAGATTCGTAGGTAATTGGTCTGTCGTTCTTCAAAGGCGCTTGCGCTACGTAAATAGAGAAAGCAAGATTTCCAAATTCCCACAATAGCGTAAGCATTAGCCCGGCAATGATCGTCCTAAGAACCATGGTCCAGTGAAAGGGTAACTCATTCGGAGGAGTGGCAGCCTTGGGCAAATTCCAGAAAATCTTTGCAAATGACCGAGTAAAACCCCAAACGCTCTCTCTGATATTGAAAGTGTAAATCGGTAAGATAAATGGGATGGGAAGGCTGATGTTCATAGAATAGATAAATGGAGATACCACTGCCATTATAGAAATACGCTTAAGACACTGAATGGCCAGAGGCATTGCCTTCGCTTTCAATTGTATCATTGGCAGTACGGTTGTGTGCGAAGGTTGCTCAGATGAAACTTCTGGCCCAGTCTTCGTAAGTGGAATGTCGATGCGATCATAGTCGTACCAAAGGTGGAATCCGGCTTGGACGAGAGCATTAAATAAAAGGAAGACGGTCAGATATATAGGTTTCTCGTTCAATATCGGTCGACTTGTTTTTGCTGCAAGCTTGATGCGATTAAGACCTGCGCTCTCAGAAACCGACCAAACGTATATCTCGCTGAAAAACCACGCTGAAAAGAGATACCAAAGTGCTGTCTGGACCGTCTGATATCTGGGCGCATATTGTGTAAAGGTGTGGAAGCTCGAGTTTGAGGTTCTGATTCCTACGTGTAATTGGGCTACTCGAAGGATGAATATCATAAATGCGCAGATGAAGAAGAGGCCGGTTCGGATGCCAGCTCTACCCAAAGGAAACCATGACCAAAGGACTACGAGACTTGATTAGCATTGTGTATTGAAAGTTGTGAAGCTGGAGAAGACCTACATGAATTCCATTCCCCAATCCATACCGCTTCGACGTAACATACTGCTGCTAAGACAGCGGTTGCCAAAGCAAATCTTCTGTGCAAGGCTGGAGTTAAAAAGTCCTTATAAGGACGAATCCTTACTGCGGGTGGCATTGGTGGAAATTTTGTGTAGATGTTACGTCTTAAAAGACTAAAACATCAATAGAAGAAATTAAGATCTATGAAAGGTCATTGATCATGTTGTCGTTGTTGAAAAATCAAATAAAGATAGCAATACACGGCGATGCTTTTGTTGATATTCAGTTTTCTAGGTAAAATAAATTTAGAGTTGGTTGACGCGAAAGGCACTTGGGCACTTTGGTGGGTGACCCGCCCTAGGTTGATAGGTAAGAGGTAAGGTACAGACCACACAGTACAGTACGTCAGCCAATTTAGGATATCACACATCAAACATCACTCGCCCACTCACCCACCCATCATTCCAGATTATCACAACTTTCGTGGGCGAAATAGGCAGCGAGCGAATTTGTACATAAAAATCATACAATATCTACACTCATTTGACACTCATTTGAAAACATCTCAAATCATCAATAACAACCAAATCATGTCTTTCGATCAGTTATCATCGTTAGAGTCGCAACCGACGACAATGCGAAGAGAGGATGATCCTCAATATGCGGACGATCCGGAATTCCAAAGATTATCGCAAGACCTTATGACAAAGCTCTTCTCATTGACAGGAAATATCTCAAGGCTTTCAAATGAAATAAACTTATTGGGAACGAAGAGGGACACGGAGAGGGTTCGGGAAAGAGTTCACGATCTCTTGGAAGACTCAAAGGATGCCTTCAAAGAGATTGGCGATGGCGTCAAGAAGATACAATCGTGGGAGGATGTAAATGTAAGTAATAAGATGTCCTGTATGATGTCAATGGGGTATTGATAGTCCATGATAGCCATCGCAAAAATATACTCAAACAAAACTTACGCGCGAGTTCCAAAACAACTTGACCGAATTCCAAAATGTACAGCGCCGAGCTCTCGAGAAACAACGGTCCTCTGCTACCGCAGCACGAACGGCAATGGAAGAAGCGCAATCACCAGGAGTCGAGAGTGGCAATCAGTTTGGGCAGCAACAATCCCAAGAGCAGCTTAGATTGGCTTCGCAGGATGAGGTTGATTTTCAAGATTCGTTGATAGTAGAGCGTGAGGCCGAGATCCGGAATATTGAACAAGGCGTCACTGAATTGAACGAGTTATTTCGAGATGTGGCACATATTGTCAACGAGCAGGGCGAGACTCTTGATTCAATTGCCAACAATGTCGAGAACGTACATACAGATACAAGAGGGGCTGATCTGGAATTGAGGAGTGCCGCTAGATATCAAAAGAATGCTCGGTCAAAGGCGTGCTGTTTACTATTGATATTGGCGGTCATCCTCACTATTATTATACTCGCAGCTACCTTAGGGTAGGCGCATTTCTTTGAAACGGTTCTATGTGTTAATATCCTTGGGGGAGTTTTGGCGTTTTCCCATGGCATCCTGCTTCCATGTCTTCACACTTTCATTGTCATTTGTACGATTGCCGGTCAGAATGTTTTTAGAACAATTTCAATAAAGCAAGAGAGGGTGATAGGATTAGGTATTTTGTCACAGTCCTATTGTCACCTACCTTTGAAACTAATATACGATTATTAAAACCCTCTGCATCTACGTTGTTCAGCTGTGATTGATTGGCTATGTTTGTCAATTGCTCCAATGATTTATGTTCCTAATGATGGCGGCTAAGATTAAAGGGAATCAGCGGCAAAAGCAAACTACATAAGTCCTAGCTAACAAGTGATTTTATCGGAAGATACGATTGATTGATCATAGTTCACCTAGGTAGGTACCTAGTAGTTGATATTGCTTGTTTTGTTCCCCTTGGAAGCCAATACTCTTCGCATCGAAACTCATGATAGCCTGACATCATCACAAGGCTTCGTCTGTCACTCAAGCGCGTTCTCCATCCTTTGGAAGATCCGCGTCGCCTTGTTAAAAAAAAATAAACAACATATTATCACATTAATACATATACTCATACTCGTACCCACTCGCTGAAAATTCCAGTATGGGTATCGAATTGGATCAAGCTAGCCTGCAAAAGGCTTTCCAATCTCGTCCAGATATACAGAACGCCATAGCGGCAGCATCACAAGGTAAAGTACATATCTCTCAGCCTTGCAAGAAAAAGATATGTAGATATAAAAAGTCGATAATGCGCCAACAACCATGGAAGAATTGATATTTTTGAAATTCTAACTAACCTATGAGCATAGCTGGTCCAGAATATATCGAGCTATTCAATCAAATTTCCCTATATGTCTGCGAGACAATAACTCAGCAAGCATCAGAACCAGCTTCAAAGAAACGTCGCATAGATGAGAGCCTCGCAAGTCGAAGTATCCCGAATAGCACAAATGGTACATCAAACAGCGTTGGAAGCGCGCCTGCTACTGGAGAAGATCCAGTCTTGCTTGAGATCAAAGAAATCTCGGTGGTAATACCGCAGCGCAAGAAATATAACCTCTGTTTCACATCAACACATCTCTATGCACGATTGCCGACCTCTGAGGAACCTGCGTCTGGCATAAGCTATGCCTGGAAGGACATTGGTACTCCTCTTACTCATAATTTACTGGAATTTTGCTGACTAGTATCATAGAATATATATTTTGCCTACCAGTCCCAGAGAAAACGCAAAAACAATACAATTACATACTCTTCCCCAAGAACTCTATTATATCACCCTCAAAACCTTCAGCATCTGCACAGCCCGTACCTGAGCCATTAGTTTTTACCATCACCGATGGAGCGCCAAAATCAGGGACTATTGCTGGAACAGATAGTTCAGCAGCTTCAGCTGTCTCCGATGACTACAAAACACTTTTTAACTGGGCTATTACCGCCCGGTTGAAGGCCGTCGGTAATGTCCTCAAGATCACTGAATCAGACCCTAAGCTTTTTGCGAGTACAGTCAAGCAAAGTCATCGACCAAGCGAGAAAGCAGTGCATGTCAAAGCATTCAGAGGATCTAAAGACGGTTACTTGTTTTTTCTACCTACTGGAATTCTATGGGGATATAAAAAGCCATTATTATTCTTACCACACAACCGCATTGCTGCACTATCCTTCACAAATGTCTTACAGCGTACCTTTAATCTTTCACTCGACATTGATATGTCAGTCTCAGGCGGCGAAGACACTACCGAGGAGATGGAATTTCAAATGATAGATCAAGAAGATTTCACTGGCATAAATGAGTATGTACAGAGATATGGATTGCAAGATAAGAGTATGGCCGAACAGCGTAAGGCCAAGCGATTGAATGTGAATGTGATGAAGGATGAAGAAGGAAACGTTGTAGGAAATGCGGAAGCGGGAGAGCTGGAAAGGGCAGCGCAAGAAGCGGAACAGGCAGCGATGGACGAGGAAGATGAGGATGAGGAAGATTATGATCCAGGGAGCGAGGGTGAGAGCGAAGGGAGTGGCACAAGCGATAGTGAAGAGGACGATGATGAAAATGGAGAGGGTGGAGGTGCTGGGGACGATGACGATGATGAGGGTGGGGAGGAGGAAGAGTTGTAGGAATAAAATGACTCATGTTTTGTCATCTAATCTGTGATCGGTGCTGAGTTTCTGGTAAGATATGCCATTTCAGAGCTTCAGTTAGACATATAGCAATTCGGGGGTACTAAATAGCTTTTGTATGAGTATATGAGTAGCCTTAAGGGTCAGAGTTGCATCAATCTAACTCGTGAAATAAGTGCGTTCTTTCACCTCGAATCTCGTGGATACTTTTTGGAATCTCAGTGTCAATATAGCCCTACTAAAAGTATTATGTCGTCTGAAAGGATCAAGGAGGATCACACTTTCAAATTGAAGCTTCTCACATGTGTTGCGATACAACTTTTTTCCTTGCTCTATCAAAAGCCTTATCTCAATCCTTCATTGCTCTTCTCTCCCTGTGTGTAGAATCGACCCAGGTTTTGGGAGCTTTGCGAAAAGTCTTCCTCCACTAACACGAGAAAAGAACGGCAGTGAATCATTCGCGATGTTTGTGCAATCATTTGGTAGTTGAGCTGGCTTTGGAAATGGTCCAGCGGCTTCTTCCAGATTTTGACAGGCTTTCGTATGTGTCAATGCTATGGACGTTGAAAAGGGGGCCGAAAGACTTTTACTGTCCAGGTCAAATTGTTGTGTTGTGGACATTGATCTGGATGATGCATTTCAATACATGTTTTCAGTATGTCTTACGCTAATTACTATGGATCCCTACCTTCTGATAGTAAGTATGCTCACTCCATACATAGAACAGACTTGATCTCACAGTGGCATTATGTCGTCTTGTTAGAGTCAATCACAGTTACAAAGCTCATACCGGGGTACTTTGAACTTCTAAAGGGAGGTATGTTCGCATCCCAGCAGGACAAACATCCTACACCTCCATGGTTCTTACTGGCATGATCAATTTTGCTGACGGTCTACATCATCCACGTAGAGCCCAGTGCACACAATGATCTAATGAGAATACGTAGACAGACCGAAACTGACAATTGTCTCTCCACGAATATCTGTCATCATCCCATTGCCTGGATCATTAAAGCATCAGGGCCAACTGGGTAACGAAACTCGACTTGACTAACTCATTCCAATGCACTTGCCTTGGAGCCATCATCCCAGTAAGAAGCCCTCATCTTCGAACGTCTTGCACGTGAATCTACTCTATCTCGTCTATTCAAATGGTCGGCTCATCAACAGCTTCCTCATAATTTTCATTATGTACTTGTAGTATATTCACAAATGAAAGTCCACAGAGTATTTATCCATGACACATCCACCCCCACTGCCAAATCCACCGATATGAAAAATCTTCTCCTTACGCCATCATGCAGCTTCAACCTTAAATAGTTGGAATCTCGAACTACTGGGGACCCCACTGCCATCGACGTCCAGCCCTAACGCCAAAACATATGTAATCACTCAAGAAGAAAGTAATAATAATGAAAACTCTTCACTCGATCAAATTTTCACAAGACTCCACCACTAAGAGTAGTCTCTACATGCAGTAGGAATTTGACCGGCCGATTCCGCCTGGAACGAAGAAATTGGAGCAGGGAATATACTCAACAGGGATTTTACGCATAAGAACCTTCCGTATGTCGTTGGATTCGGATGCGCACACCGAGAGACCTTGCTATCGGGATCCAGTACCGAGACATTTTGTATGGATGAATTCCCAAACAACTTCGATCTACATCAAGAACGACGTCGTTGAGAAGCATGTTTAGAACGGGCGAGAACCAGTTGTTGGGATGCTTCGGTGCTTATACTACTTTGGTCTTTCCTCCACCTTTACTAGAACTGGGACAAATCAGGCTTGGTGCTTGAAAGCACATGTGTCATGTAGCCCTTGGAATAAACCTGAAAAGCACGTTGGCGTGGGGGGGGAGGGGGGGAGGTCGACTTGCAGTTCCTAATGCTCAATTATTGATGCATGAGCACGAGAAGCATGAGGTGACCCCCCAAAAGAAAGCTTCAAAATCCAACAATCGGTATACATAAAACTATTAATACTAGGATTTTCGTAAAACCCCAATTCTAGACCTCTGTATCTGCATAAACTTACATCGTGGTTCCAATTCTTGTCTCTTGCATATTGAAACTTCGCAACTCGATTGGAAAGTACATTGTATCGTATGATTCTAATCCGTGATTATACGATACAAGAAAAAGACCCTTCTCGGGTAAAATGAAGGAGCTGAAGAAAGGTTGAAAAGGCTTCGGTGTCGTATTTTTGTGTATCGGATGTATTTCCGTGCATAAGGGCTTGGTTCGCAACATTCGAAGGGTCCGTTTGTAAAGTTGCCTCGAGGCAAGCCAAGAAATGTTATAAATCTATATCTCCGAATATGCATGTTGTAGACAATGGATTTGAATATGTGGATGAAATATGGAATGATATCTCAAAAGGCTGTGCTTTGTCTATACACTAACACCTATATGCAATGTACAGTATATTGCAGACGCAGGAATACTTGTCTGAGATGTTAACGAATGGTCTTCAATATTGTAATTAGGTGGTAACAAAACGTACAAAAGCTCACGGGCAAAGTTGTAACCCAAATGTACTCATACGTGAATGTAAGTCATGCGACTTTCAAGAATTTATCTACTGTACCCTCTCGTACAATAACTATTATCGGACGAAAGACCTCGAGAACTAGCATGCAAGAAGTCACTTGCCAATTCAATATTATACTCAACTTTGTTCCCTATCAAAATCATATCACGACATCTACCTACTACACTATAACGCCCACGATATGTCGTGTCTTTACCTTGAAAATCAAAAATAGGCACGGGAAATCAATCACCCTCACTCAATGGGTTCTCAGAATAGAAAACTGGCAAACTGCAGTATCACCTCCACCAACTCAAGACCCCGAAACGCCATCATCGTCGGACTCGGACGTATTGATAAACCTACAGCATACACCACCGCAGCAAGATCAACGTCCCCGAAGACACTCGTGTATGTATGTATGCATGTATCTTCCTGCCTGCAAGCCAACGGGTCGAGTACATGAGGTTTAATATGATGCATGGGATGCAAATTTCGAGTACCTCACAATACATGAATATACCAAACCTCGTATGAAGAGGCCCAACGTTTCAAAGCATGATACTGTATTGATGGTACGAGTACATGAGGTGTACATAGCAACATGACCAGCTTCGATCATCACGACATATCATTTCCTTCGTACCACTCGTGAAGCCCTACGGTGATAATAACCGCTTTCTCATATCACAGATGATAGGACCATCGGTACGTAGAAACGGACGTTCAGGAAAATGTGCTCGAGCCGTTCAGTCAGTCCGTCCAACCCCAGATCAACAAGTTGCTACAAGCCTTATGGCAATTCACAATACCGGCTGCACGCATTGGCTCATGCGTGCACTCTCATCTGATTAGGGCTCGAGTTGACTGAGTTGTATTCCAGAGACGGGAATGACGTGGGATTAGAGTCAATGAGAATGGACGAGGCTTGTCCCTTGAAGAATCCTTCCCTTCTCCAGCCCGCATCTGCAGATAAGTTTAAGTGGCGAGATCAGATAGGCTTTTGAGGAGGAGTAACCACAAAACTCGTGCCTAATTTCCTTTCCTGCCCCCCCCCCCCCCCCCCCCTATAACGTGTAACTTCCTGGACGTAGCATTGTACATACTACATGATAGCCTATCGTAGCTTATCGTAACTTCGTCCAAAACACTTCATCCCATCCCATCACATAAAGTCTCCTCTGTCTTGTAAGCACTACCTACCATCTAATATCCTTGAAAACTCATCCTCTTAAAAACTTACTTTACCAAACCTTACCAATAGCACTCCCAAACTTTAAACTAAGAGCCCCAATTAGAACTTTCCCATGTGTTCGCTGTTAGTACGTATAAAGTGTTGTAGTAATTAGACCCCCAAACCTTTCCCAAAAACGTGGGGACGCAGACAAATAGAGATACACCGATTACACCGATCACATCAACAGCGTCATAGCAACATACACACAGCATGCACACCTCCAGCTCCAGACCAAGTGCAGCGTCGATCCCCTAAATAGGAAAGAGAAAAAGATAGTCGCCTCAAATAAGTAGTTGTTTCGAGCGGTGGAGGCTATCCGTTCTTTTTGAGTTATCTACTCGGTAGTGTCTACTAACTATAATTGTATTGGCTTGTTTCAACCTTCATTGCCCAGAACTGCAGGTACACTTTTTTTGAGCCCTGGCTACGCACTCACTTCCTTGCATGTCTAGATTCCAGCTACACTTCTCTAATCAGAAGTCCATGCATTGCTGTCCGTAGAATACCAAAGAAGCTACGAGGATCTCACTAGGTGCTTGAAAATCTTCTTATGTTGAGTTTGTAACATATTGTTAAATCCCGCCCCGGTTGGTGCTTCTTTCAAATCTAGTTGCCTTTTTCAATCGGAAAATAATACCCGATCCGATATGATATCACTTAAAGTCACAGGGCAACAGAAGGACGGTTTCAAGAAACTTCCTAGATACATTTTGCTTTGTGTTATTAGTCGGTCGAGCTTGAGGTCTGTTAACGTGTCTCGAGCGTGTGCTTGCCCATGCCTTTAAAATATGATGAACTCGTAGAGCATTGTTAGTGAAGCTAGAAAGCCATTTCAGAAAAACCGCAGCGTTAAATCCTCAGAAAAATGTAGTAAAAATAGAGAGATTCTGAAAAGAAATTCGAAAATCAGATCGTGCTGAGAGGTTACAATTACTAGAGAGTGTTCCACATGTGATTATCGTCACACCAATCAAAATAAAGGGCCAATGTATTGCTTGGATAAAATGTTTTCCATTCAGCGGTAGGGTATCTAGAACTAATATTCAAAAATCCTCCATCCATGTTGACTACCACCTCATTTGTTCAATCCGTTGATTGACTGGCTAGCTTTGCGCTTTTCCACATTGAAATCTTCGTTGAAAAGATAATTTCAAGGATAGCCGCCATTGCGTTGTGTTGCGAAATATTCCTCCCGTTGAATATCACTGCTTATCCACTTCCATTGCCCTCCCATCCTGGTTCCACAAGATCGTCCTTGTCCTTCCCACCACACCATCCTTTGATCAACTGTCTATTCTGTCCCATTCTCCCCTCTTGGTATCTTGCCCTTTACCTGCTACCGGTATATTACAAGAAATACGCACAGGTGTTCGCTGTCCCATTAATCGCCCTCTTAGGGGACTTTTGCCTAATCCCATCCGATCCGATAATCCAAGCTCCTGTTCATCCCCCTTAGCCAAGCCAGTCTAGACCCAGCTCAAATCCCAGTGAAATTTTTTGCGCTCCAGCTCCATCGCTTCACGTGAAAACACAAATAACACAGGAAATAAACGCATGAAAAGAAATCATCCATAGTATTAGTATGGATGATTTCAAATAAACAGTAAACAATACACAAGAACAACAATGCTAAATAAAAAAGAAGGATAGTAAAGATCTCGGATCTCAAGTTGGTATTTTTCATAGTTGCTTGCTAAGGAGTGTTTGGGTATAATAAAAATTCGTTTCGTTCGTAAAGTCGTTAAATAGATATGGCGGGATGGTACAACCATCAACCAACCAGAAGTAAAAACAGGAATAAAAATGATGGCTCGTGAGGGCCAGAAGCTTCTAAAAGACGCTTTTTCTCCATGGTATTCAAGGTTTCCCTAATCCCACGGGAAATTTATCAGTGAGAAATCGGAGAAGCTTGGCTTTCTTGCTGGGGTTTCGTCGAAGTTGTGCGGCAGCTTGAACCATTGGTCCAACGATATCTTCGTCGCCAAGCTGAGGGAATTTGCCTTCGCTGCGTGGATCGTTGAGTGACGGAATTTTGGTCATAACATTGCTTGAAGAAGAGTTGCCGAGTGTGTCATGTTTCAAAGTAGCGAATGCGTCTGTGGAGCTCTGAGCTGTGGTCGCAATTGTAAGTTCGTTGTTCTTCATCCACTGGAGATCTATTTGGGCCCATTTCTCCTCAGTCAACTTGTAAGTTTTTGAAGTAACGCCATAGTGTTCACCTGTGCGAACGACATGCTTGGTGTAGTTACAACGTGCAAGGTCCCAGTCGGCTCGTAGTTGCCGGCAAGCTTCGAGATCAAAATTCTCGGGAATATAAGGCTCAGGATGAATCACAAAGTTAGCATGGCCGAGTTTGTTCGCCCACTCGTCGTTTTCCTCGGCGATGAGAATCGAGGGAATCTCTGAGGAAGGAATTATGTAATTCGATCTGATTGTCGAGCGATGGAAGGAAGAAATTGAGGGCTTAGTACTCAGGGGCGGCGACGGGATGCCGGGTAATTGGTATGTAGTTATGAAATCAATTGGCGTGTTGGTACCAGACGTTGGATCGCTCGAGTCAGCGACAGAAGGTGATTGTAAAGGTGACTGCATTTTGAATTGAGCATTGGCTAAAACATCGGTCATTAGAGGTGGAAGTAATGGCGTGCCAGCCAATCCTTCTTCGAATTCCGATGTGCTAGTTTTCGCTTTTTCGATATCGAGGAAGGATGTTGTAGAGCTGTTATCACGACCCCCGAAAAAGCTTCTAGATGGAGTGAGCGGTAATTGGAGATCAGAATTGTCGTCCATGGGTCTGCGGCCGGAATTCGATCTCGATGAGGATCTACTGGACGGAGCCCTCGAGGTTGCGTAATCTCTTTGTGTATCAGAGCTGATAGATGCTGCTGAGGAACCCGTACCTTTTCTGGAATTCCACTTGCGTGCGAAAGAGGGGAACTTGGTTCCGAATCGAGATGTGAGTCCATTGAGCGGCGATTCGTTTCCTCTCCTCTTCTTGTATCTTGAATTGATCGAGAATTCTCCATCACTAAAGAATTCGTCGGAAAGGTCATAATCAAAGTCTTGATTAGTAGACAATTGAACTGAGCTTTGAGCCATAGATGTATCGCTGTGCAAGCAATACAGATCGTCACCTACATTACGAGAAGCAAGGATTAGCTATCACCCTTCAAATCTCAACCAATGAATATGTATGTATTTCGCGATGATCGACTACCCCGCGTAATCATCAAAGAAGGGTAAACAATAAATAAACATATAGATATATGAAGATTTTGTATGATACTCATAGGGCATGGTACGAGTAAAGGTGTGAGTGAGACTTACACAAGCAATTGTATAGTTCATCGCAATCCAGGAGATCGTCATCGTCGTCATCTTCAAACATAAAGTCATTTTCTCGTTCGCGAGGAGGTTCTTCTTGAACGTCAGGTAGTGATCGCTTTCCAGATTTATGGCTTGTGAATGTGGGTGAAGACGGACTCTCGTAGAGATATTGAGATTCAATTGACGACGCTGAGCTTGGATGCCTCATATGTCCTCGTGTAGAGAAAGTTGGTGTGACTGGTGATGGTAGCTCCGATGCCGATGAGTTTTGTGTATGAATTGAGCACGAAAGATCCATATCTAATTCTGGTAAGCTTTCTCTAGCTTTTCTCTCTGCGATATGGCCGGGAAGGCGAAATTCAGCTAATCCTGTTGGCATTTTTAGGAGTCGGCGAGTATGTAGTTGTTCGAAATTCTAGAGGCTGGTCGATGTAGGCGACTTGGATTGTATCGATAAGGGAGTGTACTTGTTCAATTAAAACGGGTGCGAGTTTGAAGTGCAATTGACAACATAATATGAAGGTAATTCTTGTCTTTTTCTTTCGGATGAATTGATGTAGAGATACCCAGGTAGGGAAACTGCACAAGTAACTTGTTCACAACTTGGAATCATACGTGGACGTTTTGGAAAGTTATGCGTTTTCCAATGGACCACGTAGTTATGTGTATAGGTAGGTAAGCAAGTGAAAGTGCGCGCGGCGGTGGGAGAAATGTATGGATAATATGAAGACTTGATTGAATGCGTGGTTGGGGAGTTCTGGATCGTGTCGCGAACTTTTTTTATCTTTTACGGAACCAATTAGATATTGCTCTACCTAGTCGCTCTTTCTTGTTTTTTTCTCTCATCCAATACCCTCACGTGGAGGATTTAAGCTGGAAAAAAAGGAAAAGAAGTTGCAGGATTTCGGGGACTAAGTTAAGACTTACAGTAATTGGACAGATGGTTTGATATTGAGTTATTGCATTCGAATGATATGTAGGTAGGTATGTAGGTATGTAGGTATGTATGTATGTAGTAGTCTGTATGTATGTATGTAGTGTAGTATGTGGTAGCAATGTTTGACAAGAGGGCGGAGTGATGTATGTGACGGGGTACGACGGTGAAGGGGTTATCGGAAGTGTCTGGGGGGTGGTTATTCTTGAGGTATAACTGGTTGAAATGGGGTCCTGCTGGTCGATGAAGATTGATATAGATTGACGAGTGGATTTGGGATGATTGGAAGACGGAAGACGGAAGACAATGAACAAGTCAGAAGGTTTGGCAAAAGATAGAGATGGGGGAGGGAGGGGGGGAGAGTCGAAGTGAAGATTGAGAATAATCGGAAAAGAGGGTTGTGATTGTAAATGTGAATGTAAATGTGAATGTGAACGAGACCTCTTAGACCTTTCAGAACTCAGATCCGTGGGAATGGATGGTAGATCTAGGTATGGAGTAGAATAGGACGTACCTAGTCGACTCCTAGTCTCGTAGTCTTCTAGTCTCCCAGTCTTCTAGTCTCCCAGTCTTCTACTCCCAGTCTTCTGCTCCCAGTCTTCTAGTCTCCCAGTCTTCTGCTCCCAGTCTTCTAGTCTCCCAGTCTCCCCGTCTCCTAGTCTCCTAGTCATTCAGAATTTGTGTTTGTGTTTTGATATGACCCATTTATTATTTTCAATAATACTAGAACCTGGGCGTACGGAGCATTCCCACGGGGGGGGCTCGGGGGCAGTATGGATGTGGGTGCGGATGTGGATGTGGGCAATTATCAATTAGCAATAATGGATTTGGAACGAAAGAAAAAAAAAATAGATTGTGGAGCCAGACCAAGCATACTATTCCATACTATCCCATGCCATACTATATCACCATCTTCCCTATGAATATCCATTATATATTGTAGAACATTCCTACTCTTTCTGTACGTACAAAACGACAAGGTAGTAAGTAGATACCTGGGTATAATTAATACACGACTACACCAGTATACACGACTACACCACTTAATCGTGCTCTTCTTCACTTGTTTACTTGTTCACTCACTCACTTACTTCTTGCCTTCCTCCCCTCCTCCCCTGCCCTGACCTACCTACTCCGTAGTACTTATTCATGACTTGTCAACAACTCTGCAAAGTACAGTATTCCTTTTCTTTTACAAGGTGTATAGTCATAGTATCTCCGGGGCACACTGTACATCGTATAATACCTACTGTATTCCATACATATATCATTACTTTACTTTATACCCAGGCTCAGGCTCAAGCTCAGGCCCAACTTCAAGCCAGGTATCTCGGAATGAGTCCACTTTTTACTTCTTCTTCTTCTTCTTCCCCTTCTTTCCCTTCCTCGAGCCTTCTTCCCCTTCTTCCCCTTCTTCTTCTTTTGGGACCATTGAACTCTGCACCGACCGTTGCCTCCTTGTCAATAATAAGTAGGCTGTAACCAATAGCCTCCAAACTCACGCGGCGTGAAGCGTCCATAGCTTTATTAAAGGAGACGGATAGATTTGAGGGATTGATGGACGGATGGCAATCAACAGCTAGATGATTTAATTGGTAGCATGTTCTTTCTAAATACAATGCCGACGGATATCTCATACATTACTATTACATAGCTAGGTACGAGTATCTAATACATTACCTTTACATTACTACCGGTCGGTACATGACGATGATTTGACAATCAACCTCTCTTCCTCCTTTACTTATCCCAAAGAGGAAGCTTATGAATTGCATTTGATCATAATACATAATAGTCACATGTTACTACATGTTACCATACCAATTCATTCATTCATACCTTAATATGTTGGCATGGTTAACTTTGCTCGCTACACATATCCTCTTTTCTTTCCTTTCCTACTTGCCGCTCTTCTTCGATCGTTCGGAGCTTGCGCAAGACATTTGAATACTGTACCAGCACCAGCACCAACGCCAGCGCCAACAACAATCCCAATACCAATACCCCGAAAGGCCTTAGAAACGCCTAAAAACTTGGCGGATCTCTCAAGGCTCAAGAGTCGACTACGATCAGGTCAGTCTACACTCTACACTCTACATATATACTTCCTTCGTGCAAGAGATCTTCCAAATGACTTTCTTTATATGGATTAATGGAAACGCCAATATACCGTCGGAACTTCTCTTCCCATCCCTAGTTGAGGAAGTCCAGATTTCTTTCTCACATAATGAGCGGGTCATATCGTTATTCTACATAATTCTAGTCATGGATCGATCCTCTTTTTTCCCACTATCTTTCTTGCTCCGGAATCCGTACCGTACCGTACAATACAGTGTACAGAATTCCATCGACACCTCCTCACCCTTACCGGTACCCGTCCAATCTATGCTTGCTCGTCCAAAAGCCCTTGCTCGTGATAATTAATATCCTGCTCTGTTGTATGGATTGATTTAATCTAGGGGCATTCGATTCATCTTTCCATAATCCTAGCTGACCCAATCGAATTGGAACTAAACAAGGTGTAGCGGACAATGTATACCGACTTGGAAATAACAGAAAATGGTAAGGAAGACGGATCCCAACGCCTCGGGGAACAGGGGAAAGATCAAATGGTCGGTCTTATTACCTATTACATCCATAGTCAGTGGTGGGTCGCATTCCGGTCGTTTTTATCAGTGGTTGATTTTAGTTGAAAGGTCTTTTACCGGTATTAGGTCATAAGGCGGAAAAGAAATGCTGTTTCTCGGCCCAGGAAGATAGTTGAACAGAAAACCTTTGACAAACTAGAGAATTTTCGGAACCTAATATTGTTCTAATTATACCACTGCGGAAAAAACTGAGACAATCGTCGTTGATTTAGATACTAACCCAGCCTTTGTCTGTTATCCATACGTATAGATACAAGTGGGGAAAGCGTTTCGCTGAAGAAGACTCATCGCATCTGTATCAGCTTCTATCAAACCTGAGCTTCTTTTCTTCAGATGTTAGATGGAAGATGTAATAATGACGAAAGGTTGTGCAAACAAAAGTAATAATGCACTGTAAAAATATTCAGTCTACACCTAAAATGGTGATCTTCCGTGTGTATTTATGCGCGCATCGCCTAGATTCCTTATTGAGGCTAAGCTTTGCCCTGTCAAAGTCCACAACATTTGAGACACCCCTGGTGCAGGAACCCGACCGTCGATCCAATGATCGAGGGCCATGCCGTTGTTTCTCGTTGTTTCAAGCAATGTGTGCTACCCCGTCCCTAGTCCGCCTCGCGATTCATCACATCTGATTTCTTGTTCAAGCTGTGCCAGGAAATACATTACCGCCCGCCTTGCCTTATCGTTGATGAAAAGAGACGCCATGCGCATGACTTCTGAAAAGGTATTGTTTCTTGTTGTTTGTGTGAGAAAAGTTTCGGGGGGCACAGAATCGACTCAATTGCTTGTCAAGCTTCTCGCCTCTAATTCAATCAACCCAGAACAAGTTGTTTGCTAGCTTAAATGGACCCCTACCAGATCAATGAATCACTCAATCAATATCCGTGCGGGAATGGAAGGATACAGATGCCGCAAACTTTTAATTGGCGGGTTAACCAAATGCTTCGTCAACCTACTGGTAGCACGGAGTATGTTTTTGGGCCTGCTTAAATACCCCACAGTCAGGACCATAGATGTGGTACCTCTGTAGAAGAACAAAAAAGTGGAGAACCGTGAAAGCTCTCATTCATCTTTGGAGGAAGTAAACAAAAACAAAGTGCACTGTTCGCATAACACTCTTTACGAGGCAACCCCTTAGCAATGTTATAATATCCGTTGCATATGGTCTCGCGCACAATGAGTAGGACAGCATACTCAACAACCTCAGGTTCCAGTTCATTTTATGGCACTGTAGTGTTTTGAGCATCCTAAGGTGGATGACTAAGAAAACATCTTTACCTACTAGATGTCTACTGCCGTTTATGATAACCGCAGGCCAGTCGAATAAGAGGTCCGCCGTTGTTTGGGTAATTTTTGGTGAGAGCTCTTAGGTCGCTCAAAACATGGATCAGAATGAATGATGAGTTGAGTTCGATCGACGTGGTCCAGACACCCAGCCTCCTGATTTAGCTAGTCCTCGCGTGGAGTGTTCCGTTTCACTATGACCAAATTCAACACCCAAAAGCTCTATTGGTAGCTAGCAAAGAGTAAACGCGACATAAAGTGCAACTTAAAATATATAGGCTGGGCACACGAATATTTCGCTTTCAACATCATTACGTTGAGAGAAAATCAAGATTCCGTAATGCATCACAACAACAAGTAATGTTGAACGTTGTAAAATAGAAATCCGAATCTCCTTGAAGCGGCGGACAGATAAATACCGGCACACTATTGCAACGTTGCTGCAGTCCATCACGGCCGCCAATCGAACATGGCAAAATTCGCTAGTTCACAAGGGATAGTACCTAGATATTGGGACAATTGTACAGATCCCTCGGATAATCTCCTGCCATGTGAAATATGCCACGTTCTTCCACCGAGGTGTTTATCGGAATCATTGATTGATTGATTTTTCAAATCCAATGTTGAGTCCAAATTTCTCGTTGGGCTTCGCTTCCCTCGAACTTATGATCTCAGCATTAAACATACAGGGAAAAAAGGGTATGCAGTGAGACGTACCTTGAATGGTACTTCTGTAATATCCTGGAATCCTTCGATCAATTCAGGTCGTTGGTATCTTGAATTGAAGCTTGTGAAGGCCAATTTGGGAAGTATCTTTCTCTTTTCAGGGTTCATCTGTATCGGATTAGAAATTCATGGCTTAGGAAAGACAACATAGCATGGATCTTTTCATGAATGAAGAGGGTAATCCATTGGAGTGAAGAAAGACGTACGGTTTCATTCAAGGCTCGCACAGCATCGTTGTGCTCGCATACTTGTACACTTGTTAGAAAATGAACACAGCGGATCGGCACGGAATGCTTGGCAGCCAGTGCTATCCATTTACTGCGAATATCTCGATCTGCATTAGTATTGTCTAGAAGATATCAGTTTTACTGTCCTCGTAGAGATGCAGTGCAAGCTCGACTACTCACCCACGACCACAGACTTCCCCTCATCTAGATATTGACCAGCGACTTTAAAACATTTATCACGCTCCTCGGACGTTAGCCTAAGTTCCGTAATCGTTGGCAAATGCAGCACATACTGTCTTGAGGATGTCTTGGTTAACTCTGGCATAACCAAGAGGTTCCAATTGCTTCCAATAGAATGTAGATTTTCCAGCGCCAGGACTACCACAAAAGATAACTATGTCTTTCGGGTTGTCTTTTTTGTACTTCGGGGACACTGAAACAACGTCAAAAATAAATCGGCCAGACAAATTTAATGAAACCAACCTGTGGTGTCTTCAGAGCGGTAATCTCCTGGTTCGAAGGTGCGAGTGAACGATCTTGGTGTTTCGTCGAGAAAATATTCTTCGGGAGTGTAGAATTTGATCCCGACATTCTCAGCGAAATTCCTACGAATGTCAACAATCGATCCAAAATTAAGAGTCCGCGATAACGTTACCGATCTGAACAAGAAAAGTCCTTTGGTTTTCCGGTACTTGCGTTGCGCCCGGCAGCATCTCCAACAAAAATGGATTCCTGTAGTTTAAGATCACCTGGAAGATGAATATCAAAGTCCTCAAGTAATTCCTTCCACATGCCCGTTCGTGGCTTTCGGTAGATATCCTTTTCGGTTGCTGCATATATGCTCACTGGGATATCGAGATGATTGAAGACTGCAGATACTTTTGTCTTGAATTCAGCAAGTCGAGCTTTGGGGGATTTGGGGTCCGTTTTGAGTGAAATACCAGCTTGATTGCTGATCACCACGACACGAAAACTATAGAACATTCAGCACTTCGGAACGATACGAGAAAACGTGCCACCAACCCATCATCTAAGTATAGTTTTCTGAGAGTACCAGGAACCGATGGGTGCCACCACTTCCAATCTTGGCCATTGGTAGAATGTTTCTTTCCAGACGATGTTTGTATGAGAGTGGAGTCCTATAGTAAGATATTATTAGGTTGCTACTCCAGATATTACAAAGCCAATACTTACAAAATCGAAAGCTGCAACTTTGTTTCTTTCCAAATTTTGTGATAAGACTTCCTTGCCTGGGCTATTCAGTGGTTCAAACTTGCCAACCAACAGCGTGTTTGGTGAATCTTCATTTGGTGCGCGTTCTTGCCAGGAAATTTTCTCGGGTGGTTTTTGTGACGTAGGCGTGAAAAATGATGCAACATCAGTCTCTTGCACTTAATTTCAGCTACCAAATCTTACATAGCTAAGGTGAAGCTTACGTGTTGTTGTAGACTGTACTTTGCGACGCAATGGTGGAGGTGATATTGGGCGGTCTGTACTCGACTTTCTCTTCTGTGCATTACCAGGGCTTGCCATAATTCTCCAAATATATTTTGAGGTGGGTGTCGGGAGATATTTTGCTGATACAGCAAGCAGCTTGATATCAAGCATGTATCACTGGCCTTCTTCTTTATTGCCTCTGGCCTTTTTGTTGATCAAGTACAAACATTTCAGAAGATCGGGCCGTCCAAGCTGCGCACGAGGCAATCACGAGACAGTCACGATAATCACTAACGTCACGTGTTATTTTAATACAACCATTCAAATTCCTTCCATTCTAGGCAAACAAAGCACATACAACTAATCTTCAGCCTCGATTCTCCCTTCCTATACACAACCTATGGATTGTGTCTTTTTAAAGTATACTCAATAGATCCCTGAGAGGTATTGTCGTAACTGAATACAATTGCGAATAAAATCAAGCAATTACCACAGTTACAAACATCACGCCCTACAGCTGTTATTATCATTGTTTTGAAACTGACGGCGTGCTACCGTTTCCTCAATAGAGAAGTTCTACTGTTCCACATTTTGATGTTTCATGGTCATTGTGTTTCCATGATATCTTCACTTGGTTTCCAGTCATAATGTCACGCATGAGTTGCTCTGCCAGCTATGGGATCTAATATCCCTTATACATGAAAGCTGTGGTGCACTTCGGTATTACTCTCCGATCTCTCATTTACATTAGAATTTCTTCTATCAAGATTTCGATGAAAAGTTTCGTAACACATGGTTTCAAGGCATGTTAAGATATACTTGGAGTTTGCATGCTACAAATTAGGATCATTTGGGGCGGTCGGTGTCTGTAGCCATTAATTCATATGGTTTGATAGATAGCATATATAAAGGGGTTTTGTTTGAGCAGCGCGTCTTATTGTCAAGCTATATACGCATTTGCCAGAGCGTGGTGGTGCTGGTTTACTTTCTCTGCTATGATGTTCCAACAATCTTTGTGTCCGTTCTCTGCCAATCTTCCTGGCTCCAGATCCCGTCTCACAGAGAGGAGATCTGGTCAATCACAAAAGCCAACTCCATTTACATTGGCTTCTCTTGTCCGTTCAAGTTGCATGCCTGGCCCATTCTTCCGCGAGCCGACAGATCGATCATCCTACATCATATACACTCATGTATTCGTTGAGAATCACGACCTGCCCCTTTACTTTTCGTCCATCCACAGTCCATCGGTTAGCGTTAAAAATGGCACTCATGAGGTTATTGATATTGACTATAAGATTACCTTTACGTGACCATCCACAGTCACTGAATCAAATGGAAGGATGAGAATAACGCAATATTCATTAAAGCATGTGCAGCCAATGGTTTCTGGTCATCTTGTAGTTTCTGATCGGATCTCTGCGAGACATATGGCTTCGAGTTTGATGAGCTTGCTCGCAGACCACTATGGTCGTCTGTAGATGTGAGTTCGAATGGCAAGATACGCTGGAAACAGGCTTACGGATGAGGCCTGTCTCTAGTGTATATCTAAATATTTACCGTTTGGCTTACTCTGTGTTATTCGGTTGGCTCTTCTATCATAGAAAATGGGAAGCAAAATTGACCAAGTGCAAGTACTGTCTCTGATACAGGGTTTCTTGCAATCATCCGGGCATCTATATATTATTTCCTGTATAATTAGTATACAGTTGGAAGTTACTGCATGCTATTATAGAACGCGCAGACTTAGTTTTTACATCCAGAACATTATGTTTCCGCTATCATGATTATCTTCTGCTTTGGTGTATACAACTACATCCTTCAGTCCTCAGATCATTTTGGTATCAAGATTCACTATGAATGGTAACTACACGCCATATCCACGTATTATATGTCTCCTTGATTTTTGATACCATATTCGTGGATCCGTAAGCCAATGGTTATAGCTTGCCCAAAACCACGAAATACTATGGGGTCGCATTTATCGGCCTGAGAGCTTCACATACACAATAACTTCAGACTGCAACTTGGTGCCACTATTGTTTTTCCAAGTCCAGATGTAACTCAGTGTCTTTTTATAAGAGCTTTTTATTATTAATTAATATAATAATTATAACTAGTAGTGGTAATAGCAATAGTATTAATTTTCGTCTAATAAATATAGATTTAAATCCAATATTCTTGTCAAGGTACGGGTAAAGACTTATATTGTACCATAAGAATAGAAGAGCTATAGAAGGGTAAGGCCCTACTTATAGGAAGTAGGGCACGCTAATGGTCTGTGCCTGAGGCACGAAGGCAACGTAGTTGGCGCCGTGACAATTCTATAGTATCCTGAGGAGTATAGAGATATATTAAGTAAAGGGGTTTTAAAACTGAAATAAATAAATAGTTACAAAGAGATTCTGATTTATACTAAGCTTTATAAAACTATTCGAGTATTATTTTCTATTTTGTTTATAATAAATACAAATTAATATAAAAATGATACTTGCTTTTATAATAAAAAATAATAATAGAAAAATTAATTTTAATATTGTTAAAAGATTGAAAAAAAAAACGTATGATAGAGTTTTAAGGAGATAAAGTAATATAAAAAAGAAAGGGGAGGAGATAGAGTATTTAGATAATTAGTATATTAAAATAATATAGAACATTATTATGAATAGATATTAATAAGAAAATTAATGAAAATAAAGAATTTTATAAATTTAAAATATTTTCTTAAAATTCATAAAGAGTACTTGATTTCTTTTGTTATTATAATTAAAAGAATGAATGATTGAAATAATCATAGATCAAAAAATCCTTAGAATTTAATATTATAAATAATATAGAATAAGATCTTATCTATTAGGATTAATCAACTTTACTATTAACCTACGAAAGCGTAGAGTGTTTCGAACGCTTTCGAAATAGTGAATCTACTATATAAACCCTATTAGGTGGTCGCTCCCTGATATTATCTTATTCATAAAAGAATTTATAGTTAATATTTATATAATTGAATTTCTTATGATATTAAAAAGGTTTTTATAAAAATATTTGATGACTAATAGTTTACATGATTAATATCATAAAAATTAAGTTAAAAAGACCAGCTAGATTTTACATTTCAGATTCTATTTATAATAATTAATAAAGATTTGAGGTTTCATAATAATATATAATATATTGAATTATGAAGCTAATCTTATATTAAAGCTAAAACTATACTATTTAATGATACTAGCTATATAAGTTATATAAGATATACTACTAGTATATGGCCTATATATCATATTTTCTTAAACTTAAAGAAATAGGTAATATTCTTATTGTCTATATAATTAGAATATTATGATATATTTTTCTATTTATTCATTCTTTAATTATAATATTATTTGAATAAATATTGTTTGTAGAAATTTTAAAGCATTATATATACTCTTAATTATAATTTTATATTATTCTTATTATACTTCTATAATATATTAATTTAATTAATAATTAATGTTGAAACGAAAAAAGAAATTGTGTTTCGAAAAAATGTATATAAAAACATTTAAGTTATAATAATGTTATATCATTATTAAAGAGAAAAAATAATAATAAAAAGTAATCATTATAGAAATATTAGAAGAATATAGTGATTAGTAAAAACCCCTTATTATATTCAATAAATCTAATTGTATAGTTTATTTCTATTTAATAAATTTTATTGTAATGATTTTATATTTCTTGAGGTTTGTAATATTAGTATAATTTCTGAAATTATATAACTTTATGATTTTCAAAATCTTTTTTGTTATTTTCAAAAATAAATTTGTATTTTGAAATATTTTTATTATAAATTATTTATCTTAAAAAATATATTTTGTATTTTTGATTTATTTATTTATAATATTCTTATACTTTAAAATTGTTTTTAATAAAAACTTTTAACTGGCTTTATTATTAAGAATAGAAAAATTCAATATAATTTAAAGATCTTTAATAAATTTAATATTATTTTTGATAATTATAACCTTAATCATTATTTTAATAATACAGATTTCTATCTTTGTAATAAGATTTAATAGAACTCCTATATCTTTATTTAATTAACAAAGTATTTATATAATAATAGTATTAAAATGGATTATATTAATTATAATTTCAATTAAAACTATTAACTTTATTATATTTATATCGAATCAGTATTTGTTGCTATTTTAAAGACTTTAGAAAATATATGGGATGTAGTATTTTTATATATACTATATTCAATAATCTTTTTCTATAAGTTTATTTTCTTACACGATTTTTTTTTAATTCAATATTAAAAGAAAATTTTATATAGACATTATTTTGAATCATTTGTTTTTAATTGAATTATTCTTTATACCTTAATTATATATATATTTTTTATCCACCTTTTCATTTTCATTTATAAATTAATTTTAAAACTTTTTCTTAATATTAAAACTTAATAGGAAAGTTTGTAACCAAAAAACTTTCTTAATTGAGATATTATTTATAGTATTTGTATTAAAAGTTATATTTGAATATATTGAATCGATATTTCTATTTAGCCTAATACTTTTTTACTTTATACAGCCTACCTTTACTTTTTAAATATTTTCTTATGATAATATTATTAGAATATTGAAAACCTTAATATTAGAATAAATAAAACTAATCATATTGAACATTCTCAGGAAAAAAAATATAAATTAAAAGAGATATATTTAATATTACTACAATAATATATATTAACAGAAATATACATATTGGATAATCATATACTTTCTAAATATTATAAAAGTTTCCGAAAAGCAATTTTAATAAAACTAGCAAATTTTGCTTCTTTCAGTTTTATATATTATTGAGATATCCATTATTATTATCTAATATACATTTAGAATAATCTATTTTTTAATATTCTTTTGTTATCTTGATAAATATATTATCTGATTTTATTTTCATAAATAAATTGAATATGGTAATACTTTGTATATTATGTATCTATATCTATATTATACTTATTAATATTTTGAAATTTATAATGATCATATTTTTAATAATAATGTCATATTCTGAAACAAAACTAATAATATATATAATAATTAAATCAATTCCCTTAATTCGAATAACAATAATTCTTATTTTGATATTATTACCTTTCTTTTCATTTTTGCTTTTAATATAATTCTTTTTAAAATCTTGATTATTGATCTAATTTTTATTCTTATTATTTACTATTTTATTACTATACTTTCAATTTAATAAAACAAAAGTTTGATATTTATTAATTCTATATAAAACTAAATTATAATCAAAATTAACTATATAATCTTTAATATTAAAGAATTTAGAGATTAATATTTTGGATAGATTTTTGATATCATTCTTATAATAATTTTAATTGAATGAAACAATTATACAATTTTTCTTATTCTTATAGCTCTTTATTAATTTATTATTCTCAATTTCCTTAAATTTATTATTAAAGATTATAAATATTGATAATTTACTTTTTTCAGTTTTCTTCTTTATTATGATATATTTTTTTCAAAAAGAATTTCAAAATCATTTAATAATACTATCACTTATAATAATCTTATTCTTAATTATTTTATAACTATAAATAAGCTATATAAAATAATACCAATAAAACAATCTATCATAATAATATAATATTGAAATGATACAAATTGATTTTAATAAAAGTCTTTATAAAAAAAACAAAGGAAGTATTAATAACTAACATGTATTTTTTAAAATACAATTCATAACTGAAAACTAATTAGCCAAGAAAAAGTACAGATCCCCAATATACAAATATCAAACTATTTGAATTTGAAAATCAATAAATCAAGAATCAAGAATATATGAAATAAAACCAAAAGGAATTTCAGGATTTTATAAATTAAAAGCTTTTTAATAATATTATTTTTGTAAGAGTAAATTGAAGAAATTAAAAAGTAAATTAAAGAAATTAAAGATTTGAAGATTTTGAAGAATTAAATAAACTTTTTTGATTAATTTAAAGATTTGGAATTGTAATAAGAGAGATAAGAAATTAGAAAGAGAAGGGAGAGGAGGGGATTAGAAAGAGAAGAGGATTAGAAAGAGGAGATTTATAAGATTTATAAGATTTATTAGATTTATCAGATTTATTAGATTTATCAGATTTATCAGATTTATAAGATTTATTAGATTTATTAGATTTATTAGATTTATTAGATTTATAAGATTTATTAGATTTATCAGATTTATTAGATTTATTAGATTTATTAGATTTATTAGATTTATTAGATTATTAGATTTATCAGATTTATTAGATTTATTAGATTTATTAGATTTATTAGATTTATTAGATTTATTAGATTTATTAGATTTATTAGATTTATAAGATTTATTAGATTTATCAGATTTATCAGATTTATAAGATTTATTAGATTTATTAGATTTATTAGATTTATTAGATTTATAAGATTTATTAGATTTATCAGATTTATTAGATTTATAAGATTTATAAGATTTATTAGATTTATTAGATTTATCAGATTTATTAGATTTATCAGATTTATTAGATTTATTAGATTTATTAGATTTATTAGATTTATTAGATTTATTAGATTTATTAGATTTATTAGATTATTAGATTTATTAGATTTATTAGATTTATTAGATTTATTAGATTTATTAGATTTGTTAGATTTATTAGATTTATTAGATTTATCAGATTTATTAGATTTATCAGATTTATTAGATTTATCAGATTTATTAGATTTATTAGATTTATCAGATTTATAAGATTTATTAGATTTATTAGATTTATTAGATTTATCAGATTTATTAGATTTATTAGATTATTAGATTTATTAGATTTATTAGATTTATTAGATTTATTAGATTTATTAGATTTATCAGATTTATCAGATTTGTGAGATTTATTAGATTATTAGATTTATTAGATTTGTTAGATTTATTAGATTTAGGCTTAAAGACACCTTCGGCGCCCTTATAGAAGCCAGAACAGATCGATACAA